>NC_089843.1:224051822-224351822 GCF_035609145.1 Eleutherodactylus coqui
TGGGACCCCAGATACCAGCGCTCGTCCCCCCCCCCGTGGGACCCCAGATACCAGCGCTCGTCCCCCCCCCCCCCGTGGGACCCCAGATACCAGCGCTCGTCCCCCCCCCCCCGTGGGACCCCCAGATACCAGCGCTCGTCCCCCCCCCCCCCGTGGGACCCCAGATACCAGCGCTCGTGCCCCCCCCCCCCCGTGGGACCCCAGATACCAGCGCTCGTGCCCCCCCCCCCCGTGGGACCCCAGATACCAGCGCTCGTCCCCCCCCCCCGTGGGACCCCAGATACCAGCGCTCGTCCCCCCCCGTGGGACCCCAGATACCAGCGCTCGTCCCCCCCCCCCGTGGGACCCCAGATACCAGCGCTCGTCCCCCCCCCCCCCCGTGGGACCCCAGATACCAGCGCTCGTCCCCCCCCCCCCCCCCGTGGGACCCCAGATACCAGCGCTCGTCCCCCCCCCCCCCCCCCCGTGGGACCCCAGATACCAGCGCTCGTCCCCCCCCCCCCGTGGGACCCCAGATACCAGCGCTCGTCCCCCCCCCCCCCCGTGGGACCCCAGATACCAGCGCTCGTCCCCCCCCCCCGTGGGACCCCAGATACCAGCGCTCGTCCCCCCCCCCCCCCGTGGGACCCCAGATACCAGCGCCCCCCCCCCCCCCCCGTGGGACCCCAGATACCAGCGCCCCCCCCCCCCGTGGGACCCTAGATACCAGCGCCCAGCCCCCCCCCCCCCCCCCGTGGGACCCTAGATACCAGCGCCCGCCTCCCCCCCCCCCCCCGTGGGACCCCAGATACCAGCGCCCGCCCCCCCCCCCCCCCCCCCGTGGGACCCCAGATACCAGCGCCCCCCCCCCCCCCGTGGGGACCCCAGATACCAGCCAGCCCCCCCCCCCGTGGGACCCTAGATACCAGCGCCCGCCCCCCGCCCGTGGGACCCTAGATACCAGCGCCCGCCCCCCGCCCCCCCCCCCCCCCCGTAGGACCCCTAGATACCAGCGCCCCCCCCCCGTGGGACCCTAGATACCAGCGCCCCCCCCCGTGGGACCCTAGATACCAGCGCCCCCCCCCCCCCCCCTGTGGGACCCTAGATACCAGCGCTTGCCCCCCCTCCCCCCCCCGTGGGACCCTAGATACCAGCGCCCCCCCCCCCCCCGTGGGACCCTAGATACCAGCGCCCGCCCCCCCCCCGTGGGACCCTAGATACCAGCGCCCCCCCCCCCCCCGGGACCCTAGATACCAGCGCCCGCCCCCCCCCCGTGGGACCCTAGATACCAGCGCTCACCCCCCCCCCCCCATGGGACCCCAGATACCAGCGCTCGCCCCCCCCCCGTGTGACCCCCAGATACCAGCGCTCGTCCCCCCCGTGTGACCCCCAGATACCAGCGCTCGTCCCCCCCGTGTGACCCCAGATACCAGCGCTCGTCCCCCCCCGTGTGACCCCCAGATACCAGCGCTCTTCCCCCCCCCAGTGTGACCCCAGATACCAGCGCTTGTCCCCCCCCCCAGTGTGACCCCAGATACCAGCGCTCGTCCCCCCCCCCCCAGTGTGACCCCAGATACCAGCGCTCGTCCCCCCCCCCCAGTGTGACCCCAGATACCAGCGCTCGTCCCCCCCCCCCCCCCGTGTGGACCCCAGATACCAGCGCTCGTCCCCCCCCGTGTGACCCCGGATACCAGCGCTCGTACCCCCCCCTGTGTGACCCCGGATACCAGCGCTCGTCCCCCCCCTGTGTGACCCCGGATACCAGCGCTCGTCCCCCCCCGTGTGACCCCAGATACCAGCGCTCGTCCCCCCCGTGTTACCCCAGATACCAGCGCTTGTTCCCCCCCTGTGTGACCCCAGATACCAGCGCTCGTCCCCCCCTGTGTGACCCCAGAAACCAGCGCCCGTCCCCCCCTGTGTGACCTCAGCCCTGGGGCTCTGGAGGAGTGAGCACGGAATATACTGAACCCGCGCCGCCGCTCACCCCGCTTCAGCCGGTCGGTCAGCGCGCTCTTGTTGCCGCCGGTGTCCAGGTTCCGCTTCTTCAGCTCGGCCTTCAGATCGATGACCCCGCAGCTCACTCAGCTTCTTGGTCTCCAGCTCGCCGGGGGCGTCCGTCTGCTCGTCCGCCATGCTGGCTGGCCGGCCAGCTCACCGCTGAAGGGAACAATCGGTAGAAGCTCGGTGGATCCCGGGGCTTCCTGATGACGGCAGGTCACGTGAGCGGCCCGTGCGTGACGTAACTGGCGGCGGGACTGCAGGGGGCGGAGCTGGAGGGCTGTGACGTAACAGGCGCCGGGTATAACAGGGGGCGGGGATGAAGGACTGTGACGTCAGCGCTGCACAGCCGCTGGTCACGTGCCTGTCGCGGGTCCTTCTCCTCTCCCACGTGGCCGGCTGCTGTGTGATGGAGCCCTTGATGGGCTGGAGAAGCTTCCACACATTCTAGGTGGAGTGTAATGGATGAGAGCCCAGCTCCTTCCCCGGGCGGCAGCAGGAGGGTGTTAGTGTATCTTGCCGCGGTCACGCCGCCTACTCTGTGATTGGCTGCACGGCATTAATGGTGTTCTCGTTCAGACAGGTCCTGCTTCTTGTGCCGCTGTGAGTGCGCCGGTGCCTACAGTGGGGCCAGGAGCAAGAGGTCTGAGCAGGAGGAAGGGCCGACGGCAGCGCCCTCCCCCACGGACCAGCAAGCGGAGCTGACATCGGCGGCAGGAGCTGTACTGGAGGAGGAAGCCCCGGTAGGGCAGTGCCAGCGGCGGCCCGACAATCCCAGCAGACAGCGGCTGTGAGCATTACCAAGGGGCGCCGGGAGAGTGGCAGCGGAGGACACCTTCAGCACAGTCCGAGTGGGGTCAGAAGCAGGACCTGTGAGGCCAAACAGCAGAAGGCGTGCAGCCAATCAGAAAAAGCGGGCGTCACCGCACTGTCACAGCGCCCGTATCCCGACTCCAGCACTATGTCCGGTGGCACCAAGACGCACTCCGAAAACTCACCGCTTCTGCTGCATTACTTATTAAAAACATAATATCCTCGGAAAAAACATGAATTATCGTGTGCCCGCCATCTTGTGCCCGCCATCGTGTGCCCGCCATCGTGTGCCCGCCATCCTCTGCTTTCCATCTTCCCGCCATTGTGTGCCCGCCATCTTCTGCTTTCCATCTTGTGCTCACCATCGTGTGCCCGCCATCTTGTGCCCGCCATCCTCTGCTTTCTATCTACCAGTCATTGTGTGCCCGCCATCTTCTGCTTTCCATCTTGTGCTCACCACCGTGTGCCCGCCATTTTGTGCTCACCATCGTGTGCACGCCATCTTGTGCTTTCCATCTTCCCGCCATCTTGTGCCTGCCATCTTGTGCCCGCCATCTTGTGCCCGCCATCTTGTGCTCACCATTGTGTGCCCGCCATCTTGTGCTTTCCATCTTCCCGCCATCTTCCTGCCATCTTGTGCCCACCATCTTCTGCCCGCCATGACCATCTACACAGCTGTGTGTGGGCTCCTTTAAGCAGTGCAGACATGACGTTTGGCCTACTGAATCTGATAGTTCTGAGAAGGTTCGGAGCCTCCCATCCTCCCACACTTACCTCTGTAGGTTAGTCCTGGTTGCTTCCATCTTTCAGGTCACTCCAGCTTTATGCCGAGGGAAGGCAACTAACTTGAGTTTTTTGGCCACTATGTTCCAGACGTTGGGGGGGGGGGGGTATTAAAGTAAGACTGAGCTAGTAGGTGGTGTTTATAGTCTGTAGGCCTCCATAGATGCCCACTCTTCATAGGGTCATTGAGCCAAGAGGTCCAATATGGCCGCTCTGTAGTATGGTATAGAGGGGCCCCAAGACCCCCATCTTCCCTCTGGTATGTAGGGTGCCTCTTCTGACCCTGACTCTCCTTTTGCCCCATATGAAGGCCATAGGTGCGGACTGGATATCTTTGAGAACAGAGTTTGGGAGGAGGATGGGAGCGTTGTGGGGAGGGTGATCAGCGTAGGGGCCACCAGGAGATCCCCGATGGTTTCAGTTTATGAAGCTCCGTTTTAACGGATGGTAGGAGGGGCTTGTAGTTGGGGTCACATAGTTTGATGCCGATATTCAGAATAAGTGATTTGGAACTGTTAGTTTTGTAGTAAGAGAATCTGCTAATCCAGGCGTTCACTGCTGGCAAGGATCGGGTTTGTTAAGGCAAGTATAACATCAGCGGATACCAGCGCTCGTCCCCCCATGTGACCAAGGATACCAGCGCTTGTCCCCCCCCCATGTGACCGAGGATACCAGTGCTCGTCCCCCCCATGTGACCAAGGATACCAGCGCTTGTCCCCCCCCATGTGACCGAGGATACCAGTGCTCGTCCTCCCTGTGTAAGCCCAGCTAGCAGCGCTCCTCCCTTCCCCCGTGTGACCCCGGATACCAGCGCTCGTCCCCCCCATGTGACCTGGGTCCCAGTGCTCGTCCTCCCCATGTAACCCCAGCTACCAGCGCTCCTCCCTTCCCCCGTGTGACCCCAGATACCCGCACTCGTGTCCCCCCCCGTGTGACCCCGGATACCACCGCCCCTTCCCCCCTGTGTGACCCCAGATACCAGCGCTCATCCCCCCCATGTAACCCCAGATACCAGCGCTCGTCCCCCCCATGTGACCGAGGATACCAGTGCTCGTCCTCCCTATGTAAGCCCAGCTAGCAGCGCTCCTCCCTTCCCCCGTGTGACCCTGGATACCAGCGCTCGTCCCCCCCATGTGACCCGGGTCCCAGTGCTCGTCCTCCCCATGTAACCCCAGCTACCAGCGCTCCTCCCTTCCCCCGTGTGACCCCGGATACCCGCACTCGTGTGTCCCCCCCTCCCGTGTGACCCCGGATACCAGCGCCCCTTCCCCCTGTGTGACCCCGGATACCAGCGCTCATCCCCCCCATGTAACCCCAGATACCAGCGCTCGTCCCCCCTCGTTTTCCCCGAACCCAAATCTTTCAAGGACAGCTTTCCAATAACCCCAATGCACCCCGTCGAATGCCTTCTCCGCATCAAGGGATAAAAGCAAGGAAGGGATCCGACCAGGTTCAGCCGGCTCATCCAAACCAATGAACCTCCTGGTAGCGTCTGAGGTCTATTTTTGATAAACCCCACTGGGTCCTTTTGAATTCGGCTTGGTAAAATACTGTCTAGCCTTGTAGTCATGGGATTTCACACCAGAGTTGAGGAGTGAGATGGGTCTAAGGTTTGCAGGGTGGAGTGCTGTCTGTCCGCTGTGGGGAGAGTAACCATCAAGGCACTCACCATCTCTGAAGGGGAAGATCCCGTCTGATTAGCACAATTAAGCATTTTAAGGAGATATGGGGCCAGGACATTTACAAATGTAGTCTTCATTAGATAATCCGCCGGGGCTATAGCCAATGAGCTTGGATCGGCCAAGATGACATCCGTATTTGTTCTGCATTAGGGTTGTATAAACAAAAAGGTGCGTTTTTCAGATCTGACAACGTTTTATTCGAGATATTGATTTTGTTTTTGCCTCTAGCTGCTGAATGCCTAACGAGATCATCTGGTTCATTCAGTCTCTTTGTCTTTTCACACTCTGCTTTCTTTAGAAAGTGGCCTCTCATCGCAGCCTTATGTGCACTCCAGACAGACGAGATGGAGGTGTCAACTATATCATTAGAGAGAAGTGCCCTTCCAAGTCATTGAGAAGGGTGAAGATGGAGCTGGATTAAACACCTCACCGATGGCCAGGGACATGAGGGCATGGTCAGACCAGGTTATAAGACCTCTGTCGGACGAGTGGGACTTCTGCAGTACCCGTTTGTCTACTAAGAAGTAGTCAGTTGGAGAATATACCGTATGTGGATGTGAGTAAAAAGTAAAATCCCTCTCGTTAGCATGTTGTATTCGCCAAACCTCATGAAGATCATTTGAGCCGAGGTCTTGTAGCTCCTGTGCATTACCAGTGAGCTATGGGCCACTTCTGCCGAGAGAGTTGTTGGGGACAGTATTGAAGTCTCCACAAATGATCAGTGCTCCTTGCTTAACACTTAGGAGGCGATCTAGGACTCCCCGGACCAAAGTGGATTGTTTGGTACTTGGAGAGTATATCGTGAGAATCGTGTATGGAGCCTCGTTGGTCAGGCATGTTAGACTAATGGATCTCCCCCCGTCGTCAGCAGCACCATGTAGGCATTGAATGCTACAGTCTGTTTTATGGCTACTAGACACCCCTCTATTATTGGTGGCCTGGGTACAGAGGATATGCAGGATGCTTTTATATTGAAGTCTAATAGTGTCGTCTTCCTTTTAGGCGGGTTTCTTGAGCGCAAAAAATATTGCATTTCAATTTGTTGGCGTCTTCCCAGCAGAGCGGTCGTTTAAAGGGACTACGGAGGCCTTTTACATTTAGTGATTACACTTGTATAACCATGGGATATTGTGAGGATTATGTTGTATCTGTGAAATCCGCCCGCACATCCCCGACCGCCAGGAGCCAATCAGAGAGAAGCAACAATGAATCACGAGAGGAATCTGATTGGGTATTGACCTAAGAGAATCGCCTACAAAAAAAATAAGCCAGAAGCTCAGTGAAGAGCCAAATGTCATGACCCTATGTACGTACAATGAAACAAAGAGTTAACAATAGTCCTGGTCTATGTGAACCAAAATGGGTGCCATAAGAGAGACGCATGAAGGCACGTGTGATGATGGGGGTGATGAACGGCAGGAGAGAGTTCGGTAAGAGAGTCTCTATGACCGGGAGAAGGAACTGGAGGGCGGAATGTACTCTTTACCGCCGCGTGTACTCTCCGCCGCCGCGTGTACTCTCCGCCGCCGCGCATACTCTCCGCCGCGTGTACTCTCCGCCGCCGCGTGTACTCGCCACACAGCTTATAATTGCTGTAAGCAGGCACCCCTACTTCACTGAGCACGCAGGATGTGCTTATTTCTGCAATGAAGGAGCTTACTTTCTCCCTCTCAAACCAGCAAAATGGCGGCCGCTGTGTGTTTGCAGCCCAGCGGTTTTGAAAGATGGAGGCTCCTGGGAATGAGGGGTCCGTTAACAGGATCCTAGGTGTAGGGCAGAGCAAGCTAAATGCCCCCCGCTACCTCTGCTCCAGCGGAGGTATGATCAGCTGTGAGCTGCAGTAAGCAGAGCTCTCTCTTTAGTGCCGCAAACAACAGTGCCACGGACAGTGACACCCGCCGGGCCCTCAGCTGAGGCGAGGAGACTTCAGCTGGCGGATCACAGTCCCAGGCATGCCTCAGGAGGAACGTGCAGGAGCAGCGCCGCCGCAATCTGGTAAGCGGGGTGACCTGGGCTCTGTGACTTCTGGGAGACCGCACAGAGGCTTCAGTAGGCCACGGTAGCTCCGAGGTTGGCACCACAGCCCAACGCCAAGTACAGCTCCTGGAAGGCTCCGCTGGGCTGGGGGAGGTTGCGGTGACACGTGAAGCTTTGTAGTGCCAGGAACACCCGATATCTTTGTGTTTGCTGTGTGAGCAGCAGGAGCGATGGAGCTGTGCCGTCAACTTGTCTATTAGCCAAAGTGCCATGTGGCCATGTGGTGAGCGGCGCTCCTGCCATGAGATGGAATGCATAAACCACAAGCCTTCATATATTAGTCCTTTAGTTCTACCCGCCATTACTCGTGTAACGCCTTCTCTAAACCCTCGTTATTATATCAGGTCCAGCCATAGCGTCTTGTCCGACATCAATTCATCCACTGTTTCCTTCCATGTTGGGTTGTGACAGTAATAAAGCCGTCCGACCACACGTGCGCACATAAGCCAGTGCGTCTTCAGTGTACTCGTGCCGGTATGGTGGGCTGATGACACATGAAGACGGTACAATAACCATCCTGCCATTATCAGGGTTATCACTTGTGTCATTCGCTGCAGCGCCTTGAAGATGGATGGAACTCTCTGAACTTCGTCTGGTTTCATGATGTCTATCGAGTCGTGCGCTGTCAGCCTTAACCTACATATCGACACAGACTGATCGGCCACTTGTCTACATCGTGTATCGCACTAAAGTCCTTTTCTTGTATCATCACATTGCCAGCCTGCTGCCGGGCTGATTTGGGGTATTTCAGTGATATCCTTCCTGCGGATATTGTAATGGGCCATGATATGTGTATCAGGCACCTGGTTAATCTGCCCTCACCGGCCTGTAAGACCATGTCACGGGTGGCCAACTGTTCGCATGTAAACATGGCTGCGACGTTGTTCTATCGTTTTTCGTGTTCCCCACTCGGCGCACGGTCTGGGCACATCACTAATTATACTCTTCTCCCGTTCTTCTGTCTGAAGCCATCTTGGTGATGAGTTGGTTATGTTCATGCAGCATTCTTTGGATTTTTAGAACAGTATCTTTTTCAACCCTTTGAATATTTTGATTTTTTCGGTCTGCTTCATTATTTTCATCACCCGTGAAATAAATCGGTCAGAACCTTTGTTGTCGATTATCTGTAGGAAGCAACGAGCCAATTCTATGGTAAGTGTGACCCAGGATTGTGAGAGCAGGAAAAACCGGGCATTCTGACTTGCCTCTCCGCACCAAATGACCTCATCTGGAAGCACCAATTGTATTTCCTAACTCTGTTTAAAAAACGCTGTGATTCACTGCAGTTCCTCTGGCTCGCCTCGTAGGGGAGCGAGATTTCCCCACCAGAACACCACATACCAACAGTTTCCTCCATCCATTTTAGAGCGTGGAAGATCTGCAAATCACGCCGCCCATAGGGATACTTGGGCATCCGCAAGTGAAATTAAGCTTCCGGATTTGATTTGCCGAGCTTTTGGTCACTGCAGCATGCTCCATTTCACTGCAGATCCTGCACAGTCGGCTTCCATTGAAGTCCCTTGCGGACGTCCATGGGCGGCTTGATTTGAAGCTGAGAAATGGGAAGTGTGTGCGACATAGTTTCATAAGGCAGGTAAATATGAAAATGTCCATTAGGAAGCAGTCTATTTACGGGATTCCCCATAACTCCAACTCTCCATTGTGATGGGCTAGAATTCCCCCCAAAAATGCCAAAATGAGCCTAATGGCTATATAATATAAAGTTCTATACTTTATCGACATATATGCGCTCAAAACAGAAAAAGACGCGTTAAATTGAGGAATATATATATATATATAGCTAGGCCGGATGTGAGGCCAATTATCATTGGCCACGAAGATAGTCACATAGCATGAAATGTTTGGGGAAATGATGTAACTGTTGGCAACCAATAATGGGATGCACGGGGTGTCAGTTAATAGAGGTGCTATATAAGCTACCAGTGAACTGCTATGCCGATTACACATCGATCACCGTTGTGTCTGGAGATGTCAGAGAGGTCTCTGTAAGACCACAAAGGACTGCCTCAATACCTAGCTATTTATAATCCCTTCTTGCATAGTCGAGCCGTCCCTAAACATGAACTAAAAACCATGTGACCCTCACGCCGTGTAACACGTGCCCTCACGCCATGTAGTGCCCTTACGCCATGTAACACGTGCCCTCACACCGTGTAACACGTGCCCTCACACCGTGTAACACGTGCCCTCACACCGGCTCACAGGCCTGTAGTTTCCTGGATTCACCTTCTTCCCTTTTTTGAAGATAGGAACAACATTTGCCTTTTTCCAGTCTTCTGGGACTTCTCCTGTTCTCCAGGAATTCTCACAGATTATGGCGAGTGGTTTAGCAATTACATCCGCTGCTTCCTTTAGTATCCTAGGATGTAATTCATCTGGACCTTGAGACTTGAATTCATGTAAGTTAGCTAAGTGTTCCCTCACCATCTCTCTGATTATATATAGCCTGCATTCTTGTATCCCCCAATAGCACAGCGAAGATCAGCTGATGTTCCATCTACTTTCTGAGAGAAAACAGATACAAAATAGGAATTTAAAGTTCTTCCTTTTCAACATCATTCTTAACCAATTCACCATTTTCATCTTGTAAGCATCCAATAGCATCTTTGACTTTTCTTTTGCTTTGACCCCCAAATCCTGTTTTATTGCTTTTGGCCTCTGTTACAAGCCTCAATTCATTATCAGCTTTATCTTTTCTGACCCTTGTCCTACAGTTTCTGCAGACCCCATTATATTCTTCTTTAGATATTCCTCCTCTTTCCATTTGATAAACATATTTTTCTCCCTTTATAACATGTGTACAAGTTCTGTGTTCATCCATCCTGGTCTCTTTAAATGCGTCCCATTCTTCCTTCTTTTAGGGATTGGTAACGATTGTGCTTTGAGAATCTCATTTCACAATATTTCCCAACCTTCTTGGACATTTCTGCCCTTAAAGGGGTTGTCCCGTGGCAGCAAGTGGGGTTCAGCACTTCTGTATGGCCATATTAATGCACTTTGTAATATACATCGTGCATTAAATATGAGCCATACAGAAGTTATTCACTTACCTGCTCTGTTGCTAGCGTCCCCGTCGCCATGGATCCGTCTAAATTCGCTGTCTTCTGGCGTTCTTAGACGCGCTTGCGCAGTCAGGTCTTCTCCCTGGTGAATGGGGCCGCTCGTTCCAGAGAGCTGGTCCTCGTAGCTCCGCCCCGTCACGTGTGCCGATTCCAGCCAATCAGGAGGCTGGAATCGGCAATGGACCGCACAGAGCCCACGGTGCACCATGGGAGAAGACCCGCGGTGCACCATGGGAGAAGACCCGCGGTGCATTGTGGGTGAAGATCCCGGCGGCCATCTTGGTAAAGGAAGAAAGATGTCGCCGCAGCGCGGGGATTCGGGTAAGTAATAAACTTTTTTTTTTTTTTAACCCATCCCTTGGGTTTGTCTCGTGCCGAATGGGGGGCCTATTGAATAAAAAAAAAAAACTTTTCGGCGTGAGACAACCCCTTTAAGAACATCCAGCCATTGGATTCTTCCTATCCTGTTTC
The DNA here is from genome assembly GCF_035609145.1 of Eleutherodactylus coqui. Taxonomy (NCBI): domain Eukaryota; kingdom Metazoa; phylum Chordata; class Amphibia; order Anura; family Eleutherodactylidae; genus Eleutherodactylus; species Eleutherodactylus coqui. Next base: position 224,062,669 of record NC_089843.1, read on the forward strand.
TGAGTTCATTAAAATCTGCCTTTCTGAAATCCAACCTTGAGGTCTGAGTCTTCTCAGGTCTTCCTCCCCTTGTTATCCAACATCCAAGGATATCATGATCACTGTCTCCTAAGGTCCCAGCCACCCTTACTTCCTCAACCATTCCCTCCCTGTTGGTAAGAATTAGGCCCAAGATAGCAGATCCCCTTGTTTTCTCTTCTACCTTCTGGAAGATAAAGTTGTCACAAGAGCGGATGAGAATCTGTTGGATCCATTACTTTGACCTGAGATGTATCCAACTAATTCTTATCTGCTCTTGCTGCCAACTTTATCTTCCAAACTGTGTGTCCTATAGAGTATGGTCGCCGGCGTATGAGCAGGCAGGACAGGGTGGCTGTGCGTAGTCCCCTCTACCCATGCGACCGACGACGCACAGAAAAAATATATTCCTTTCTCTTTTTGTCTCTACTTCTTATATTCTCCTTCTCTTTCCCTTTCCTTTACTAAGCAAGAGAAAGGCAGATACAGCTCTGTCATTGCTGTGAACACCGATATTCAGCGCATGTGGAGACAAGGACTTAGAAAGAAACGCTGCCAGACAATATTGAAGTATCCTAGGCGGGTAGTAAATGTAATAAAGCACAGTCGTTGGTATGAAGCCACTATGGAGGCTCGGGGGCGCTGCTCTTCCAATCATCGAGGATGATACATTGTATACGATTCTATGGATATTCCATCTCCTCTCTTGTGCCCGATGATGCAACAAGCTGTCTAAATGGAAACTCCATCAAAGGATAGAAATATGTAGAATCCTGACAATGATTTAGCCAACGGATGGATAGATTTTTGTGGCCTGCATTGGATAAATGCTATAAAAGTGATAGATCGTCATTTGAACATGAAGGGCTTTTACTCTGTAAATCCCAATCCCATTGTGTCTCCTAAGGCTTCCCTCACACGGGCGTCTTTGTGTTATCCGCTGTACAAGGCTCCCACTCCTGTGCTGAAAACACTGCCAGAACGCATGCAAACGCCTATGTGAGGGAGGCCTAAGGAGTTTGGTGCCCAGGTTTCCTTAAGGCCCATTTAGACACAACGATTATCGCTCAAAATTCGCTCAAAAGCTGTCTTTTGGGTGATAATGGTTGTGTAGCTGCACTGACATCCTGCAGTTTTCGTTATGCCGTCGCTCATCGTTGTCTTTCAGCTGCTGACGATGAGCCTTATCAGGGATTCACAGCGGGATACAGCTGATACTATTGTTTAATCCCGCTCCCTGATGACAGGCGGGGTATGAAGAACACAGCAGTCCAGCTGTATTCTCCATACCTGGCACGGAGCGCTCGGCTGTATAACAGCTTGGCACTCCGTGCAGAAAACATCTGGATGCAGAAGACAAGCGGGGACACCCCACTGTCAGGGTAATTCTAAGTACAGCACCAATCAGGCCCACCCCACTTGCCCCGCTGCCGGCGGTAAGAAGAGACACCACACAGAGGTCTGGTATAGTTTCTCACACGGGACATGACTGCGCTCCGCGCTTTATTACAGATTACATGAGATCTTATACCCTTTTGTCTCATCACCAGGAATGGGTGATGGGCTCATAACCATATATGGGAAGTCCGGATTTCCGGCCTGAGACAGTGAAAGTTCAGATGCATCGTTGAACATTTGTTATCTTGCTACGGCGCCTCTGGAAAAACAGCCAAGTACGCGTCCTTCGTCCGATTCTTCTTTGCTGTGTTTAAAATACATTTTGTTCAAGATACATTTTGTCTTCGCCTTGCAAGGCCTTTGGAATATCTGATGTAAGGCGACATATAAGTTTTTTTCTCATTTGGAATTGAATAGAACTTGCATATAGGTATAAAGCATAAAAAACATATGGCAATATATACATATACCCTCACAAACCCCCCTAAAAACTTATATGGACATCAAGCATCAGACCTCGCACTCTTCCTCGGTCGTCTCTCCCTTGCGTCAGGGTTTCTCCACTGCCCGTAAGTCCCTACTCCTAAAAGGGGGGTATCCCTACCTCACCTCAGAAGGAGGCCATGGATTCCCTGGGCTTATTTCCGGGCATCCATACCCTCTATCTGTACGAGTTAACACCCCACAGGGTGTGCCCTCGCCGGAACCTAAGGTCTTCTGCACTATCCCTAGGCAAATGGGATTTCCACTGACAATTCATCTTATGAGACCGGGGCAGGCGCAGTACTAGTACATTTCTCCATTCTTCTGGTAACGTATCTGGTTGTCATTATCGGAACTGGCTCTTCATCTTTTTCAAACAAGGGAAATGTTGGTGTCACATTATCCAGTCCCTTACTCATACTCTTTTTGATCAAAGGGATAATACACATACAGGAAGTTACATACCCCACCTCTTTCTGCTAAAATCATATCCAGGGCCACTCTATTTTGGAACACCATGGATGCAGTGGGCCCTAACTGGTCAGCTAACCCTTGTAAAGCATCTCTGGTGTAGTTTACAAACCTCTGCTGATTATAATAGATATAATTCATCCAATCTACATTATTATTAACAGTGATAATAGCAAATAAGGACTCAAAACCTGCTTTAACCTGATCTCTAGAATTAAATTCATCTGGCACCCCCCTTGGCACTCCTATTGCATCTATGTATACATGTGGATGGCTAGTGTACAGTAGTCAAAGGTGTGTGTTAGTAAAATTGTACCACATTATAGCATGTAAAGGATATACAGAATCATTAGTTTTTTCAGTGCGAAGTGTGGATCCAAGTGGGCTTTCCTTCGAGCTTGACTGCAGTTGGGGTGGTGAACAACATCTGGTAAGGACCTTTAAACAGGGTTTCTCTCTCAAACTTTTTCACATAGACCCTGTCACCTGGTTTCAGATTGTGACACTCATCTTGTAGGACCTGGGAGAAAAGCAGAGACTGCAGAATGCATTATTGACAATTCCTTGGAGAGACCTGTGACAAAATTAACAAGAAAATCATTCCCCAAATTCAGCTACTGTGGCATGTACCCTCCGGAGAAAAAGAAAAACTAATAGAAGACACTCAATTCAAGATTTGCCCATTTCCTCCATTGTCTTTTGTATCTACTTTCCCACTACTCCGCGGACGGTAGGGTGTGTGAAAAGCCTGGAAAATACCCAAAACAGACATGATGTATTGCATTATTTCACCTGTGAAGTGTGTACCTTTGTTTGACTCAATCACTTCCGGTACCCCATATCTGCGGATTATCTCATTCATGAGCTTCTGTGCGGTTACCTGCTTATTTACTTTGGTAACAGGGTAGGTCTCCAACCTGAAAAGAAATCAACAACAACAAGCACATATTCATGCTTCCCAACAAGTGGGAGCTGAGTGTAGCCAATTTGCAATCCCTGAAATGGGTAGAGTGGTCTAGGCAAGTGTTATGTGGCAAATTTACTTCTGCCCTGTTGCTTACAGCAAAGATCATGCAAAACTGGACAAATGATGCAGCAGCTACAGAAAACCCAGGAGCCACCCGTCCTCGTTCAAGCGTCGACATAATTGCTGCTTTGAGAGGTGCGTCTTTTCGTGCGTCAGCTGAGCCATCATGGGGCACAGGGACCGTGGTAGGCAAGTGCTGTTGACTGTTCGCCATACACCGTCCCTTTTTAGTCCATTTTTCCTTTTCTTCCTTGCTGGCTTGTAACTGTAAAGTCCTTAGCATATCAAAGTTCAAAGTTTTTATCAAAGTCCAAAGTTATTATCAAAGTCCAAAGTTTTTATCAAATTCTTCTTTTCTTCTGTTCTTCCACGGCTTCAGGGCCGCTGCCTTTGCTGTGTGGTCTGTGATGGCGTTGCCTCTTGCTTCTTTGGTGTAGGAATTGGTGTGAGCTTTCCACCTTGTCAGGTAGAAGTAGGGTCTCCATGAGACTGCACCGCTGCATCATTCTTAATTGGCTGTCCTGCTGAGGTAAAAAACTGTCTGGCCTTCCATTTTGGGCCGTAATCATGAGCTATGCCAAATGCATACCGGGAGTCAGTGTAAATGTTTGCCGTCTTACCTTCCTCCACTCTACACGCCTCAGTGAGGGCCTTTAGATCCGCTTCTTGTACTGCGACATGCGGAGGCAGAGGTTCTGCTTTTACCGTGTCATGTTGTGTAACCACTGCATATCCAGTGTGGAGTCGTCAATCACCCTGGTACCATCTATAAAAAACAACTCAAAATATGCATTATTAACAAGGGCTTTCAGTAACTCTTTTTAAAACTTAAATTTTCTTGTTACATCAATGCTAGACTATCATGCTGGTATTCTATTTCAAAAAGATCAGAATCTTGTTGCAAAAAAATTAAAAATTTAAAAATGGCTTGCAAAAAAAATTAAAAATGGCTGACTTGCAATACCTAGATCACCTATGCCTTCTCCCCCCCCCCCTTTGAACCCGGGTACGCAATTGGAAGAAATAGTAGCCGGGTTCAAGTTAGTATAACATTGTAAAAAGATTTGATGGATGCAGATAAGGCCTGTAAAATGTTAGCACCAATAACAGAGACATGAGTTACATCGGGGAAGAATACCCTACAAAACATCTATTCATATTTGAAATGTGAGATCCTTTAAGTGAATTCATTATTAGTCTGTTCCTGCCTGCAATGTCTTATCAAATTTGAGACAGGAGAAAAAACAAAACAAAAACTTTTACTAGCTGCTCAAGATCCTCACCCCTCCCTTGTCGAGAAGAGGGATGAAACATTACGTACTATTACATCATCTAGCTCCACCCCTTCGATATTGGTTGCGTGCGTCTTTTTTCACAGCTCGTTTCAGCTTAACAGTCTACACGTCCACATCTCAACCAAGCAAAGTCCCATGCATGGGGGGGACCTCCATCCCTAGTCAATATCTGCATCACACACTCACTACAGCCCGAGCACGGGTCACTAACTCTCATCCATCCATGCTCTCAAGTCTGCTCCGTCACCCCCTCATTGAAGGTGTACCAGTCCATACAGATGCACAGACAAAAAAAAAGTTTGACAAACAAACATACATCAGTTGAAAAACATTGAGGTGAGTGCTATAATGTTATAAAGTACATGATTCTATTGAGATGAGATTGTGAATGAGCGCTATCTTTGACAAATTATGTGAAAAAAGTTTGCTGAGTGACTGAGACATTCTATCTTTCTTATTTACTGAAGCTATTATATGCTGTATTAAACGCTGAAGTATTTTAGAATCTGTGGGTATTTTTCAGCCCCCCTTGTCTTTCTTCCTCTGCATTTGACCCTGAACAAAATGTGAAGTCTGAAAGCCCCCACCTTTTCAAAACATCTCTTATCTCTCTACGAATATGAAACACAGACTGAATTGTTTTAGCTTAACTATTCCCTGCATTTGAACTCATAATTAACACATATCCTGGGACCTTGCAACATTCATTTTCAACCCCTGTATAAGTAAGAGTATACCTTAGATATTGCTATATTTCCTGCCTACTAAGACAGTATAATTAATTAAATTCATTTCAATTCATTTTAAGCAAGCAAAGATATTATCCAGGGTCAGTATTTCATTTTCTCTCGCTTCGTTATCGCTTGACCTTGAAAACTAAACACAAGTTCTACAGCTTCATGTAAACAATCTCTCTCATCTAAAAGCAAGCTCAGTTAACTATTTGCACATACAGTATATACATATATACACACATATATATCCACCTATATCTATCTAGTATTATACACCTTTTCTTCTTTCTCTCTGCCAACAAATCACATGCATTGTAACTTTCTTCTCGACTTTGCTTGTTCCCCATACTTCTCTCCCTACCTAGCTGCCAATATAACCTTCAATAGACACTCTCCTGACGCCCTCTTGATCACTTACTGTACTTTTCAACATTTCACTTACGGATACTTTCTTAAACAAATAATGTGTACATACAACTTTCTCTGACTGTCTCTCTCTCTCCTCCTCCTCCAGCACTTTCTAGCAAACCTTGATCTTTTAAGGCACGCTTCTTGGTCCTAAAGACCTCCTCCCAGACACCATTTTTGTAATCTACCATGTGGGTCGATGTCACACATTTTCATAAGTTTTCTTACATTCTACAAATTCATCCACACGGCGGCAGCCCTTGAGGGGCTCTGTCTTTTTTATTAAGATCTTACGCATATTAGAACAACAATGATAATAATAACACGCTCCATAGAATGCATCTCTCTTAATTTTCAAATTGTCAGCCCCTTATATACCGGCCAAACAACCGAGAGTCCCTTCTCCGATGGAACCAGCCTCACAGAATGCATCTCTCTGAAATCAAATCGTTAGCCCCATATATAAGGCAAAACAACAGAGAGTCCCTTCTCCTATGAAGCCTGTCTCACAAAATGCATCCCTCTTAAAATCAAATTGTTAGCCCCTTATATATATGGCAAAACAACAGAGAGTCCCTTCTCCTATGAAGCCTGTCTCACAAAATGCATCCCTCTTAATTTTCAAATTGTTAGCCCCTTATATACCGGCAAAATAACCGAGGGTCCCTTCTCTTGTGAGACTAAATGAAAAGAAAGAGAAAAAAATTCTGCAGATACAACAAACAACCTTCACTATCGTTAAAATGCTACTGACTTCCACAACAAATAGACTACAGACTAGTTTCTGGGTGAGCGATTGGTGCGCATATCACGGTCAGTGGTCCATGACGGCAAACCCGAAGCCCACGAGTTACCGTGTAGAACTCTTAACCCAACCCGTCCGGTCACAAAACACAGATAGTCCCTCCTGCTGCAAGACTCGGCGTAAAACACAACATAAATATATGTTTGTCTTACCTGGAGTTCTGTGAGTTGATCAGGCTCGGTTTGCAGCAGGACGGCTTCTCCGTGGCGTGGATCCGGGTGGAATGCGTTGTACGGCTCTGATTTTGTCGCCCCAGTTGGTTGCGCCATTTGTCAGGGTAATTCTAAGTACAGCACCAATCAGGCCCACCCCACTTGCCCCGCTGCCGGCGGTAAGAAGAGACACCACACAGAGGTCTGGTATAGTTTCTCACACGGGACATGACTGCGCTCCGCGCTTTATTACAGATTACATGAGATCTTATACCCTTTTGTCTCATCACCAGGAATGGGTGATGGGCTCATAACCATATATGGGAAGTCCGGATTTCTGGCCTGAGACAGTGAAAGTTCAGATGCATAGTTGAACATTTGTTATCTTGCTACGGCGCCTCTGGAAAAACAGCCAAGTACGCGTCGTTCGTCCGATTCTTCTTTGCTGTGTTTAAAATACATTTTGTTCAAGATACATTTTGTGTTCGCCTTGCAAGGCCTTTGGAATATCTGATGTAAGGCGACATATAAGTTTTTTCTCATTTGGAATTGAATAGAACTTGCATATAGGTATAAAGCATAAAAAACATATGGCAATATATACATATACCCTCACACCACGTCTCTTCTGCATCCTCCGCTCCGAGCGCCCAGCTGTATAACAGACGGGCACTCGGAGCGGAGGAACAGCTGGATGTAGGTGTCTTCTGCATCCTCCGCTGGCAGCGCAAGGTGATCACTGTAAATGACACAAGATGATCACTCAAAAGTCGCTTGAGAGACATCTCGTGAGCGATTATCGTTGCGTCTAAACCAGCCTTTATTGTGCATTTCGTTTAATCTGACGAATACCAATGAATTTCAGGGAATCCATTTTTCTGCCCTAATTTTAACGGTATCACATGTTCTTTTGTCAAGGGAGTTCATTATGGACAAAACAAGCAGTGGCAACACGGGGCACATCCAGTCCATGAGGTGGGTCTCAATGTAGGAGATTGAACATGACCTGTTACTACCAGAGCCTTTAAGTTTCCCCTCTTCCATAAGTGATGGATGGATGTTTATGAATAAGATCCTTCACATGCGGGTTGGCCAGGAGAATGGGCAGCGCTTATCTTATTAATGCCAGTTGAATAGTTGGCTAAAGTCCCAATACATCGAATTCTATTGTTCATCTTCAGGAAGTTCCTCTAGGCTCAGATTTTGCTCTTTTCAGTATTTTTGTGGGATAACCGGGTTTTATATCTAATAAATAGATGGTCACGTTCTTTATAACATGCCAGCTCACTTGAACAGTTTGGGTATTGTCCCATTGGGATGCCTTTCTTCAGGGCCGCAGGATGATGACTACTCCCTTCCAACAGATTGGTAGTTGTGTGAACTATCTCAGTTCCAATCCTTTTCGGTGGAAGGTCCGGGCGGTTCACCGTGGATGAACTCATGTAAATGGCATTCCTAAAGAGATTGGCATCTCCTAGACTTCAGTCAGATGATGTCATCAATATAACGTTCCCAGTAGATGTTATTATTGAATTCTTCAAGTTCATCAATAAAGACATGTTGATGCCCACCAACCTAACCATAGGTTTGTGTAAGTTGGCGCACATGCTGCGCCCATCGCGGTGCCTTGTTTTAGGACAATTTATTAAGAGAAAGACATTATGTGTGAGTAGAAAATTGAATAAGGTTCTAACAAACTTGTTATGAGCTCGGCCATTTGTCCCCCTCAGGGGTAGGAAGCGTTCCACTGCTGTTCTTTCAAGATCTTGTACAATATTTGAGTATAAGCGTCATCAATAGGCCCCCCTGGGTGTTCTCTTTTGGGAGGGCATAACCATTTGGCTATTTTTAGCGTTTGGCAATTTTTTGGTAAATTATGCCGATTTAGCCAGGTATAGCCTAGGGCTGCTCCCTTGTTATAGACTTCAAACACTGACCCAAATATTTGTCCGGTTCTACTAATGTGCACAAACCAACATAAAAGTGTGAGGTGTGAGATCCCTTCACGGCCCGCGGCGCAGATCCCTTCACGGCCCGCGGCGCGGATCTGTCCATAGCCCACAGAGCGGATCCGTCCACAGCCCGCGGAGCGGATCCGTCCACAGCCCGCGGAGCGGATCTGTCCATAGCCTGCAGAGCGAACCCATCCATAGCCCGTGGATCGGATCCCTACACAGCCCGCGGCGCGGATCCGGCCACAGCTTGCGGCGCGGATCCGTTCACAGCCTGCAGAGTAGATCCCTTCGCAGCCCGCTACGCAGATCCGTCCGCAGCCTGCAGAGTAGATCCCTTCGCAGCCCGCATCGCAGATCCGTCCGCAGCCCGTGGAGTGGATCCCTTCACAGCCCACCAAGCAGATCCCTTCACAGCCCGCCGAACGGATCCCTTCAGAGCCTGCAGCGCAGATCCGGTCGCAGCTTGCGGTAAAGATCGGTCCAGAGCCTGCAGAGTAGATCCTTTTGCAGCCCGTGGTGCAGATGCCTTCACGGCCCGCGGCGCAGAGCCCTTCACGGCCCGCGGCGCAGAGCCCTTCACGGCCCGTGGCGCAGATCAATTCACAGCGCGTGGAGCGGATCAGCTCACACCCCGTGGAGCGGATCCGTCCATAGCCCGCGTAGCGAACCCGTCCATAGTCCGTGGAGCGGATCCCTACACAGCCCGCGGCGCGGATCCGGCCACAGCCTGTGGCGCAGATCCGTTCACAGCCTGCAGAGTAGATCCCTTCGCAGCCCGCTACGCAGATCCGTCCGCAGCCTGCAGAGTAGATCCCTTCGCAGCCCGCGGCGCAGATCTGTCTGCAGCCCACGGAGTGGATCCCTTCACAGCCCGCCGAGCGTACCCTTCACAGCCTGCAGCGCAGATCCGGTCGCAGCTTGCGGTAAAGATCGGTCCACAGCCTGCAGAGTAGATCCCTTCGCAGCCCGCGACACAAATCCGTCCGCAGCCCAGATCCGGCCACAGCCCGCGGCGCAGATCCGGCTACAGCCCACGGTGCAGATCCGTCCGCAGCCTGCGGCGCAGATCCGGCCACAGCCTGCAAAGTAGATCCCTTTGCAGCCTGCGGCGCAGATCCATCTGCAGCCCGCAGAGTGGATCCCTTCACAGCCCGCCAGGCGATTTCTGCACAGCCCATGGTGCAGATCTGGTCATAGCCTGCGGTAAAGATCCGTCCACAGCCTGCGGCGCAGATCCATCCACAGCCTGCAAAGTAGATCCCTTCGCAGCCCGCTACGCAGATCCGTCCGCAGCCTGCGGCGCACATCCATCCGCAGCCTGCAGAGTAGACCCCTTCGCTGCCCGCGGCGCAGATCCGTCTGCAGCCCGCAGAGTGGATCCCTTCACAGCCCGCCAGGCGGATGTCTGCACAGCCCATGGTGCAGATCCGGTCATAGCCTGCGGTAAAGATCCGTCCACAGCCTGCAGAGTAGATCTCTTCGCAGGCCGCGGCGCAGATCCGTCCGCAGCCCATATCCGTCCACAGCCCGCGGCGCAGATCCGTCCACAGCCTGCAGAGTAGATCCCTTCGCAGCCCGCGGCGCAGATCCGTCCGCAGCCCGTGGCGCAGATCCGTCCGCTGCCCGTGGCGCAGATCCGTCCGCAGCCTGCGGTGCAGATCCGTCCACAGCCTGCAGAGTAGATCCCTTTGCAGCCCGCGGCGCAGATCCGTCCACAGCCTGCAGAGTAGATCCCTTCGCAGCCCGCGGCGTAGATCCGTCCGCAGCCCGCGGAGTGGATCCCTTCACAGCCCGCCGAGCGGATCCCTTCACAGCCCGCCGAGCGGATCCGGTCACAACTTGCGGTAAAGATCTGTCTACAGCCTGCAGAGTAGATCCCTTCGCAGCTCGCGGCGCAGATCCGGCCACAGCCCGCGGCGCAGATCCAGCCACAGCCCGCGGCGCAGATCCGGCCACAGCCTGCGGCGCAGATCCGGCCACAGCCTGCGGTACAGATCCCCTTCGCAGCCCGCGGCGCAGATCCGTCCACAGCCCGCGGCGCAGATCCCTTCACAGCCTGCAGAGTAGATCCCTTCACCACCCGCTACGCAGATCCGTCCGCAGCCAGCGGCACACATCCGTCCGCAGCCTGCAGAGTAGATCCCTTCGCAGCCCACGGCACAGATCCATCTGCAGCCCACGGAGTGGATCCCTTCACAGCCCGCCGAGCGGATCCCTGCACAGCCCGCGGCGCAGATACGGTCATAGCTTGCGGTAAAGATCCGTCCACAGCCTGCGGAGTAGATCCGTCCACAGCCTGCAGAGTAGATCCCTTTGCAGCCCGCGGCGCAGATCCGTCCGCAGCCCGTGGAGTGGATCCCTTGACAGCCCACCAAGCGGATCCCTTGACAGCCCATCGAGCGGATTCCTTCACAGCCCGCGGCGCAGATCCGGTCACAGCTTGCGGTAAAGATCCGTCCACAGCCTGCAGAGTAGATCCCTTCGCAGCCCGCGGCGCGGATCCGTCCGCAGCCCAGATCCGGCCACAGCCCACGCCGCAGATCCGGCCACAGCCCGCGGTGCAGATCCGGCCACAGCCTGCGGTGCAGATCCGGCCACAGCCTGCAAAGTAGACCCCTTTGCAGCCCGCGGCGCAGATCCGTCCGCAGCCCAGATCTGGCCACAGCCTGCAGAGTAGATCCCTTCGCAGCCCGTGGCGCAGATCCGTCCGCAGCCCGCGGCACAGATCCGTCCGCAGCCCGCGGCACAGATCCGTCCGCAGCCCGCTGCTCAGATCCGTCCGTAGCCTGCGGCGCAGATCCGTCCACAGCCTGCAGAGTAGATCCCTTTGCAGCCCGCGGCGCAGATCCGTTCGCAGCCTGTGGAGTGGATCCCTTGACAGCCCACCAAGCGGATCCCTTGACAGCCCACCGAGCGGATCCCTTCACAGCCCGCCGAGCGGATTCCTTCACAGCCCGCGGCGCAGATCCGGTCACAGCTTGCGGTAAAGATCCGTCCACAGCCTGCAGAGTAGATCCCTTTGCAGCCCGCGGCGCAGATCTGTCCGCAGCCCGTGGAGTGGATCCCTTGACATCCCACCAAGCGGATCCCTTGACAGCGCACCGAGCGGATCCCTTCACAGCCCGCCGAGCGGATCCCTTCACAGCCCGCGGCGCAGATCTGGTCACAGCTTGCGGTAAAGATCCATCCACAGCCTGCAGAGTAGATCCCTTCGCAGCCCGTGGCACAGATTTGTCCGCAGCCCAGATCCAGCCACAGCCCGCAGCGCAGATCCGGCCACAGCCCGCAGCGCAGATCCGGCCACAGCCCGCAGCGCAGATCCGGCCACAGCCCGCGGCGCAGATCCGGCCACAGCCCGCGGCGCAGATCCGGCCACAGCCCGCGGCGCAGATCCGGCCACAGCCCGCGGCGCAGATCGGTCCACAGCCCGCGGCGCAGATCGGTCCACAGCCCGCGGCGCAGATCGGTCCACAGCCCGCGGCGCAGATCCGGCCACAGCCCGCGGCGCAGATCCGGCCACAGCCCGCGGTGCAGATCCGGCCACAGCCCGCGGCGCAGATCCGGCCACAGCCCGCGGCGCAGATCCGGCCACAGCCCGCGGAGTAGATCCGGCCACAGCCTGCGGAGTAGATCTCTTCGCAGCCCGCGGCACAGATCCGTCCGAAGTCCAGATCTGGCCACAGCCTGCAGAGTAGATCCCTTCACAGCCCGCCGAGCGGATCCCTTCACAGCCCGCGGCGCAGATGCGGTCACAGCTTGCGGTAAAGATCTGTCCACAGCCTGCAGAGTAGATCCCTTCGCAGCCCGTGGCGCAGATCTGTCCGCAGCCTGCCGCACAGATCCGTCCACAGCCTGCAGAGTAGATCCCTTTGCAGCCAGCGGCAGAGATCCGTCCGCAGCCCGTGGAGTGGATCCCTTCACAGCCCGCGGCGCAGATCTGGTCACAGCTTGCGGTAAAGATCCATCCATAGCCTGCAGAGTAGATCCCTTCGCAGCCCGCGGCGCAGATTTGTCCGCAGCCCAGATCCAGCCACAGCCCGCAGCGCGGATTCGGCCACAGGCCGCGGCGCAGATCCAGCCACAGCCTGCAAAGTAGACCCCTTTGCAGCCCGCGGCGCAGATCCGTCCACAGCCCGTGGCGCAGATCCGGCCACAGCCCGCGGTGCAGATCCGGCCACAGCCTGCAGAGTAGATCTCTTCGCAGCCCGCGGCACAGATCCGTCTGCAGCTCAGATCTGGCCACAGCCTGCAGAGTAGATCCCTTCACAGCCCGCGGGGCAGATCTGTCTGTGGCGCAGATCCGGCCACAGCCCGCGGCGCAGATCCGGCCACAGCCTGCATAGTAGATCCGTCCACAGCCTGCGTAGTAGATCTCTTCGCAGCCCGTGGCACAGATCCGTCCGAAGCCCAGATCCGGCCACAGCCTGCAAAGTAGACCCCTTCGCAGCCCGCGGCGCAGATCCATCCGCAGCCCGCGGCGCAGATCCGTCCACAGCCTGCAGAGTATATCCGGCCACAGACTGCAGAGTAGATCTCTTTGCAGCCCGTGGCGCAGATCCGGCCACAGCCTGCAAAGTAGACCCCTTTGCAGCCCACGGCGCAGATCCCTTTGCAGCCCACGGCGCAGATCCCTTTGCAGCCCGCGGCGCAGATCCGGCCACAGCCCGCGGTGCAGATCCGGCCACAGCCCGCGGTGCAGATCCGGCCACAGCCCGCGGTGCAGATCTCTTCGCAGCCCGCGGCGCAGATCTCTTCGCAGCCCGCAGCACAGATCCGGCCACAGCCCGTGGCACAGATCCGTCCACAGCCTGCATAGTAGATCCGTCCACAGCCTGCAGAGTAGATCTCTTTGCAGCCCGCGGCACAGATCCGTCCGCAGCCCAGATCTGGCCACAGCCTGCAGAGTAGATCCCTTCGCAGCCCGCGGGGCAGATCTGTCTGTGGCGCAGATCCGTTCACAGCCCGCAGCGCAGATCCGGCCACAGCCCGCGGCGCAGATCCGTCCACAGCCTGCAGAGTAGATCTCTTCGCAGCCCGTGGCACAGATCCGTCCGAAGCCCAGATCCGGCCACAGCCTGCAAAGTAGATCCCTTCGCAGCCCGCGGCGCAGATCCGTCCACAGCCTGCAGAGTAGATCCGGCCACAGCCTGCAGAGTAGATCTCTTCACAGCCCGTGGCGCAGATCCGGCCACAGCCTGCAAAGTAGACCCCTTTGCAGCCCACGGCGCCGATCCCTTTGCAGCCCACGGCGCAGATCCCTTTGCAGCCCACGGCGCAGATCCCTTTGCAGCCCGCGGTGCAGATCCCTTTGCAGCCCGTGGTGCAGATCCGGCCACAGCCCGCGGTGCAGATCCGGCCACAGCCTGCGGTGAAGATCTCTTCGCAGCCCGCGGCGCAGATCTCTTCGCAGCCCGCGGCGCAGATCCGGCCACAGCCCGCGTCACAGATCCGGCCACAGCCTGCATAGTACATCCGTCCACAGCCTGCAGAGTAGATCTCTTCGCAGCCCGCGGCACAGATCCGTCCGCAGCCCAGATCTGGCCACAGCCTGCAGAGTAGATCCCTTCACAGCCCGCGGGGCAGATCTGTCTGTGGCGCAGATCCGGCCACAGCCCGCGGCGCAGATCCGGCCACAGCCTGCAGAGTAGATCTCTTCGCAGCCCGTGGCACAGATCCGGCCACAGCCTGCAAAGTAGACCCCTTTGCAGCCCCTAGCGCAGATCCCTTTGCAGCCCCTAGCGCAGATCCCTTTGCAGCCCCTGGCGCAGATCCGGCCACAGCCCGCGGCGCAGATCCCTTTGCAGCCCGCGGCGCAGATCCGGCCACAGCCCGCGGCGCAGATCCGGCCACAGCCCGCGGCGCAGATCCGGCCACAGCCTGCAGAGTAGATCTCTTCGCAGCCCGCGGCGCAGATCCGGCCACAGCCCGCGGCGCAGATCCGTCCACAGCCTGCATAGTAGATCCGTCCACAACCTGCAGAGTAGATCTCTTCGCAGCCCGCGGCACAGATCCGGCCGCAGCCCAGATCCGGCCACAGCCCACGGCGCAGATCCGGCCACAGCCTGCAAAGTAGACCCCTTCGCAGCCCGCGGCGCAGATCCGTCCACAGCCCGCGGCGCAGATCCGTCCACAGCCCGCGGCGCAGATCCGTCCACAGCCTGCGGCGCAGATCCGTCCACAGCCCGCGGCGCAGATCCGTCCACAGCCTGTAGAGCAGATCCGGCCACAGCCTGCAAAGTAGATCTGGCAACAGCCTGCAGAGTAGATCCCTTCGCAGCCCGCGGCACAGATCCGGCCGCAGCCCAGATCCGGCCACAGCCCACGGCGCAGATCCGGCCACAGCCTGCAAAGTAGACCCCTTCGCAGCCCGCGGCGCAGATTCGTCCACAGCCCGCGGCGCAGATCCGTCCACAGCCCGCGGCGCAGATCCGTCCACAGCCTGCAGAGCAGATCCGGCCACAGCCTGCAAAGTAGATCTCTTTGCAGCCCGCGGCGCAGATCCGTCCACAGCCTGCGGCGCAGATCCCTCCACAGCCTGCAGAGTAGATCCCTTTGCAGCCCGCGGCGCAGATCCCTTTGCAGCCCGCGGCGCAGATCCCTTTGCAGCCCGCGGCGCAGATCCCTTTGCAGCCCGCGGCGCAGATCCCTTTGCAGCCCGCGGCGCAGATCCGGCCACAGCCCGCGGCGCAGATCCGGCCACAGCCTGCAGAGTAGATCCCTTCGCAGCCCGCGGCACAGATCCGGCCGCAGCCCAGATCCGGCCACAGCCCACGGCGCAGATCCGGCCACAGCCTGCAAAGTAGACCCCTTCGCAGCCCGCAGCGCAGATCCGGCCACAGCCCGCAGCGCAGATCCGGCCACAGCCCGCAGCGCAGATCCGGCCACAGCCCGCGGCGCAGATCGGTCCACAGCCCGCGGTAAAGATCGGTCCACAGCCTGCAGAGTAGATCCCTTCGCAGCCCGCGACACAAATCCGTCCGCAGCCCAGATCCGGCCACAGCCCGCGGCGCAGATCCGGCTACAGCCCACGGTGCAGATCCGTCCGCAGCCTGCGGCGCAGATCCGGCCACAGCCTGCAAAGTAGATCCCTTTGCAGCCTGCGGCGCAGATCCATCTGCAGCCCGCAGAGTGGATCCCTTCACAGCCCGCCAGGCGATTTCTGCACAGCCCATGGTGCAGATCTGGTCATAGCCTGCGGTAAAGATCCGTCCACAGCCTGCGGCGCAGATCCATCCACAGCCTGCAAAGTAGATCCCTTCGCAGCCCGCTACGCAGATCCGTCCGCAGCCTGCGGCGCACATCCATCCGCAGCCTGCAGAGTAGACCCCTTCGCTGCCCGCGGCGCAGATCCGTCTGCAGCCCGCAGAGTGGATCCCTTCACAGCCCGCCAGGCGGATGTCTGCACAGCCCATGGTGCAGATCCGGTCATAGCCTGCGGTAAAGATCCGTCCACAGCCTGCAGAGTAGATCTCTTCGCAGGCCGCGGCGCAGATCCGTCCGCAGCCCATATCCGTCCACAGCCCGCGGCGCAGATCCGTCCACAGCCTGCAGAGTAGATCCCTTCGCAGCCCGCGGCGCAGATCCGTCCGCAGCCCGTGGCGCAGATCCGTCCGCTGCCCGTGGCGCAGATCCGTCCGCAGCCTGCGGTGCAGATCCGTCCACAGCCTGCAGAGTAGATCCCTTTGCAGCCCGCGGCGCAGATCCGTCCACAGCCTGCAGAGTAGATCCCTTCGCAGCCCGCGGCGTAGATCCGTCCGCAGCCCGCGGAGTGGATCCCTTCACAGCCCGCCGAGCGGATCCCTTCACAGCCCGCCGAGCGGATCCGGTCACAACTTGCGGTAAAGATCTGTCTACAGCCTGCAGAGTAGATCCCTTCGCAGCTCGCGGCGCAGATCCGGCCACAGCCCGCGGCGCAGATCCAGCCACAGCCCGCGGCGCAGATCCGGCCACAGCCTGCGGCGCAGATCCGGCCACAGCCTGCGGTACAGATCCCCTTCGCAGCCCGCGGCGCAGATCCGTCCACAGCCCGCGGCGCAGATCCCTTCACAGCCTGCAGAGTAGATCCCTTCACCACCCGCTACGCAGATCCGTCCGCAGCCAGCGGCACACATCCGTCCGCAGCCTGCAGAGTAGATCCCTTCGCAGCCCACGGCACAGATCCATCTGCAGCCCACGGAGTGGATCCCTTCACAGCCCGCGGCGCAGATACGGTCATAGCTTGCGGTAAAGATCCGTCCACAGCCTGCGGAGTAGATCCGTCCACAGCCTGCAGAGTAGATCCCTTTGCAGCCCGCGGCGCAGATCCGTCCGCAGCCCGTGGAGTGGATCCCTTGACAGCCCACCAAGCGGATCCCTTGACAGCCCATCGAGCGGATTCCTTCACAGCCCGCGGCGCAGATCCGGTCACAGCTTGCGGTAAAGATCCGTCCACAGCCTGCAGAGTAGATCCCTTCGCAGCCCGCGGCGCGGATCCGTCCGCAGCCCAGATCCGGCCACAGCCCACGCCGCAGATCCGGCCACAGCCCGCGGTGCAGATCCGGCCACAGCCTGCGGTGCAGATCCGGCCACAGCCTGCAAAGTAGACCCCTTTGCAGCCCGCGGCGCAGATCCGTCCGCAGCCCAGATCTGGCCACAGCCTGCAGAGTAGATCCCTTCGCAGCCCGTGGCGCAGATCCGTCCGCAGCCCGCGGCACAGATCCGTCCGCAGCCCGCGGCACAGATCCGTCCGCAGCCCGCTGCTCAGATCCGTCCGTAGCCTGCGGCGCAGATCCGTCCACAGCCTGCAGAGTAGATCCCTTTGCAGCCCGCGGCGCAGATCCGTTCGCAGCCTGTGGAGTGGATCCCTTGACAGCCCACCAAGCGGATCCCTTGACAGCCCACCGAGCGGATCCCTTCACAGCCCGCCGAGCGGATTCCTTCACAGCCCGCGGCGCAGATCCGGTCACAGCTTGCGGTAAAGATCCGTCCACAGCCTGCAGAGTAGATCCCTTTGCAGCCCGCGGCGCAGATCTGTCCGCAGCCCGTGGAGTGGATCCCTTGACATCCCACCAAGCGGATCCCTTGACAGCGCACCGAGCGGATCCCTTCACAGCCCGCCGAGCGGATCCCTTCACAGCCCGCGGCGCAGATCTGGTCACAGCTTGCGGTAAAGATCCATCCACAGCCTGCAGAGTAGATCCCTTCGCAGCCCGTGGCACAGATTTGTCCGCAGCCCAGATCCAGCCACAGCCCGCAGCGCAGATCCGGCCACAGCCCGCAGCGCAGATCCGGCCACAGCCCGCAGCGCAGA
Source organism: Eleutherodactylus coqui (assembly GCF_035609145.1). Classification (NCBI taxonomy): domain Eukaryota; kingdom Metazoa; phylum Chordata; class Amphibia; order Anura; family Eleutherodactylidae; genus Eleutherodactylus; species Eleutherodactylus coqui. The sequence continues at coordinate 224,080,704 of NC_089843.1, forward strand.
TCCGGCCACAGCCCGCGGCGCAGATCCGGCCACAGCCCGCGGCGCAGATCCGGCCACAGCCCGCGGCGCAGATCCGGCCACAGCCCGCGGCGCAGATCGGTCCACAGCCCGCGGCGCAGATCGGTCCACAGCCCGCGGCGCAGATCGGTCCACAGCCCGCGGCGCAGATCCGGCCACAGCCCGCGGCGCAGATCCGGCCACAGCCCGCGGTGCAGATCCGGCCACAGCCCGCGGCGCAGATCCGGCCACAGCCCGCGGCGCAGATCCGGCCACAGCCCGCGGAGTAGATCCGGCCACAGCCTGCGGAGTAGATCTCTTCGCAGCCCGCGGCACAGATCCGTCCGAAGTCCAGATCTGGCCACAGCCTGCAGAGTAGATCCCTTCACAGCCCGCCGAGCGGATCCCTTCACAGCCCGCGGCGCAGATGCGGTCACAGCTTGCGGTAAAGATCTGTCCACAGCCTGCAGAGTAGATCCCTTCGCAGCCCGTGGCGCAGATCTGTCCGCAGCCTGCCGCACAGATCCGTCCACAGCCTGCAGAGTAGATCCCTTTGCAGCCAGCGGCAGAGATCCGTCCGCAGCCCGTGGAGTGGATCCCTTCACAGCCCGCGGCGCAGATCTGGTCACAGCTTGCGGTAAAGATCCATCCATAGCCTGCAGAGTAGATCCCTTCGCAGCCCGCGGCGCAGATTTGTCCGCAGCCCAGATCCAGCCACAGCCCGCAGCGCGGATTCGGCCACAGGCCGCGGCGCAGATCCAGCCACAGCCTGCAAAGTAGACCCCTTTGCAGCCCGCGGCGCAGATCCGTCCACAGCCCGTGGCGCAGATCCGGCCACAGCCCGCGGTGCAGATCCGGCCACAGCCTGCAGAGTAGATCTCTTCGCAGCCCGCGGCACAGATCCGTCTGCAGCTCAGATCTGGCCACAGCCTGCAGAGTAGATCCCTTCACAGCCCGCGGGGCAGATCTGTCTGTGGCGCAGATCCGGCCACAGCCCGCGGCGCAGATCCGGCCACAGCCTGCATAGTAGATCCGTCCACAGCCTGCGTAGTAGATCTCTTCGCAGCCCGTGGCACAGATCCGTCCGAAGCCCAGATCCGGCCACAGCCTGCAAAGTAGACCCCTTCGCAGCCCGCGGCGCAGATCCATCCGCAGCCCGCGGCGCAGATCCGTCCACAGCCTGCAGAGTATATCCGGCCACAGACTGCAGAGTAGATCTCTTTGCAGCCCGTGGCGCAGATCCGGCCACAGCCTGCAAAGTAGACCCCTTTGCAGCCCACGGCGCAGATCCCTTTGCAGCCCACGGCGCAGATCCCTTTGCAGCCCGCGGCGCAGATCCGGCCACAGCCCGCGGTGCAGATCCGGCCACAGCCCGCGGTGCAGATCCGGCCACAGCCCGCGGTGCAGATCTCTTCGCAGCCCGCGGCGCAGATCTCTTCGCAGCCCGCAGCACAGATCCGGCCACAGCCCGTGGCACAGATCCGTCCACAGCCTGCATAGTAGATCCGTCCACAGCCTGCAGAGTAGATCTCTTTGCAGCCCGCGGCACAGATCCGTCCGCAGCCCAGATCTGGCCACAGCCTGCAGAGTAGATCCCTTCGCAGCCCGCGGGGCAGATCTGTCTGTGGCGCAGATCCGTTCACAGCCCGCAGCGCAGATCCGGCCACAGCCCGCGGCGCAGATCCGTCCACAGCCTGCAGAGTAGATCTCTTCGCAGCCCGTGGCACAGATCCGTCCGAAGCCCAGATCCGGCCACAGCCTGCAAAGTAGATCCCTTCGCAGCCCGCGGCGCAGATCCGTCCACAGCCTGCAGAGTAGATCCGGCCACAGCCTGCAGAGTAGATCTCTTCACAGCCCGTGGCGCAGATCCGGCCACAGCCTGCAAAGTAGACCCCTTTGCAGCCCACGGCGCCGATCCCTTTGCAGCCCACGGCGCAGATCCCTTTGCAGCCCACGGCGCAGATCCCTTTGCAGCCCGCGGTGCAGATCCCTTTGCAGCCCGTGGTGCAGATCCGGCCACAGCCCGCGGTGCAGATCCGGCCACAGCCTGCGGTGAAGATCTCTTCGCAGCCCGCGGCGCAGATCTCTTCGCAGCCCGCGGCGCAGATCCGGCCACAGCCCGCGTCACAGATCCGGCCACAGCCTGCATAGTACATCCGTCCACAGCCTGCAGAGTAGATCTCTTCGCAGCCCGCGGCACAGATCCGTCCGCAGCCCAGATCTGGCCACAGCCTGCAGAGTAGATCCCTTCACAGCCCGCGGGGCAGATCTGTCTGTGGCGCAGATCCGGCCACAGCCCGCGGCGCAGATCCGGCCACAGCCTGCAGAGTAGATCTCTTCGCAGCCCGTGGCACAGATCCGGCCACAGCCTGCAAAGTAGACCCCTTTGCAGCCCCTAGCGCAGATCCCTTTGCAGCCCCTAGCGCAGATCCCTTTGCAGCCCCTGGCGCAGATCCGGCCACAGCCCGCGGCGCAGATCCCTTTGCAGCCCGCGGCGCAGATCCGGCCACAGCCCGCGGCGCAGATCCGGCCACAGCCCGCGGCGCAGATCCGGCCACAGCCTGCAGAGTAGATCTCTTCGCAGCCCGCGGCGCAGATCCGGCCACAGCCCGCGGCGCAGATCCGTCCACAGCCTGCATAGTAGATCCGTCCACAACCTGCAGAGTAGATCTCTTCGCAGCCCGCGGCACAGATCCGGCCGCAGCCCAGATCCGGCCACAGCCCACGGCGCAGATCCGGCCACAGCCTGCAAAGTAGACCCCTTCGCAGCCCGCGGCGCAGATCCGTCCACAGCCCGCGGCGCAGATCCGTCCACAGCCCGCGGCGCAGATCCGTCCACAGCCTGCGGCGCAGATCCGTCCACAGCCCGCGGCGCAGATCCGTCCACAGCCTGTAGAGCAGATCCGGCCACAGCCTGCAAAGTAGATCTGGCAACAGCCTGCAGAGTAGATCCCTTCGCAGCCCGCGGCACAGATCCGGCCGCAGCCCAGATCCGGCCACAGCCCACGGCGCAGATCCGGCCACAGCCTGCAAAGTAGACCCCTTCGCAGCCCGCGGCGCAGATTCGTCCACAGCCCGCGGCGCAGATCCGTCCACAGCCCGCGGCGCAGATCCGTCCACAGCCTGCAGAGCAGATCCGGCCACAGCCTGCAAAGTAGATCTCTTTGCAGCCCGCGGCGCAGATCCGTCCACAGCCTGCGGCGCAGATCCCTCCACAGCCTGCAGAGTAGATCCCTTTGCAGCCCGCGGCGCAGATCCCTTTGCAGCCCGCGGCGCAGATCCCTTTGCAGCCCGCGGCGCAGATCCCTTTGCAGCCCGCGGCGCAGATCCCTTTGCAGCCCGCGGCGCAGATCCGGCCACAGCCCGCGGCGCAGATCCGGCCACAGCCTGCAGAGTAGATCCCTTCGCAGCCCGCGGCACAGATCCGGCCGCAGCCCAGATCCGGCCACAGCCCACGGCGCAGATCCGGCCACAGCCTGCAAAGTAGACCCCTTCGCAGCCCGCAGCGCAGATCCGGCCACAGCCCGCAGCGCAGATCCGGCCACAGCCCGCAGCGCAGATCCGGCCACAGCCCGCGGCGCAGATCGGTCCACAGCCCGCGGCGCAGATCGGTCCACAGCCCGCGGCGCAGATCCGGCCACAGCCCGCAACGCAGATCCGGCCACAGCCCGCGGCGCAGATCCGGCCACAGCCCGCGGCGCAGATCCGGCCACAGCCCGCGGCGCAGATCCGGCCACAGCCCGCGGCGCAGATCCGGCCACAGCCCGCGGCGCAGATCCGGCCACAGCCTGCAGAGTAGATCTCTTCGCAGCCCGCGGCGCAGATCCGGCCACAGCCCGCGGCGCAGATCCGTCCACAGCCTGCATAGTAGATCCGTCCACAACCTGCAGAGTAGATCTCTTCGCAGCCCGTGGCGCAGATCCGGCCACAGCCTGCATAGTAGATCCGTCCACAACCTGCAGAGTAGATCTCTTCGCAGCCCGTGGCGCAGATCCGGCCACAGCCTGCAAAGTAGACCCCTTCGCAGCCCACGGCGCAGATCCGGCCACAGCCCGCGGCGCAGATCCGGCCACAGCCCGCAGCGCAGATCCGGCCACAGCCTGCAGAGTTGATCCCTTCGCAGCCCGCGGCACAGATCCGGCCGCAGCCCAGATCCGGCCACAGCCCACGGCGCAGATCCGTCCACAGCCTGCAGAGCAGATCCGGCCACAGCCTGCAAAGTAGACCCCTTCGCAGCCTGCGGCGCAGATCCGTCCACAGCCCGCGGCGCAGATCCGGCCACAGCCTGCATAGTAGATCCGTCCACAGCCTACGTAGTAGATCTCTTCGCAGCCCGTGGCACAGATCCGTCCGAAGCCCAGATCCGGCCACAGCCTGCGGCGCAGATCCGGCCACAGCCTGCAAAGTAGACCCCTTCGCAGCCCGCGGCGCAGATCCCTTTGCAGCCCGCGGCGCAGATCCCTTTGCAGCCCGCGGCGCAGATCCGGCCACAGCCCGCGGCGCAGATCCGGCCACAGCCTGCAGAGTAGATCCCTTCGCAGCCCGCGGCACAGATCCGGCCGCAGCCCAGATCCGGCCACAGCCCACGGCGCAGATCCGGCCACAGCCTGCAAAGTAGACCCCTTCGCAGCCCGCGGCGCAGATCCGTCCACAGCCCGCGGCGCAGATCCGTCCACAGCCCGCGGCGCAGATCCGTCCACAGCCCGCAGAGCAGATCCGGCCACAGCCCGCAGAGCAGATCCGGCCACAGCCTGCAGAGCAGATCCGGCCACAGCCTGCAAAGTAGATCTCTTTGCAGCCCGCGGCGCAGATCCGTCCACAGCCTGCGGCGCAGATCCCTCCACAGCCTGCAGAGTAGATCCCTTTGCAGCCCGCGGCTCAGATCCGTCCGCAGGCTGCGGCGCAGATCCGTCCACAGCCTGCAGAGTAGATCCCTTCGCAGCCCGCGGCGCAGATCCGTCCGCAGCCCACGGAGCGGATCCCTTCACAGCCCGCGGCGCAGATCCGGTCACAGCTTGCGGTAAAGATCCGTCCACAGCCTGCAGAGTAGATCCCTTCGCAGCCCGCGGCGCAGAAACCGTCCGCAGCCCGTGGAGTGGATCCCTTGACAGCCCACCAAGCGGATCCCTTCACAGCCCGCCGAGCGGATCCCTTCACAGCCCGCGGCGCAGATCTGGTCACAGCTTGCGGTAAAGATCCCTCCACAGCCTGCAGAGTAGATCCCTTTGCAGCCCGCGGCTCAGATCCGTCCGCAGGCTGCGGCGCAGATCCGTCCACAGCCTGCAGAGTAGATCCCTTCGCAGCCCGCGGCGCAGATCCGTCCGCAGCCCACGGAGCGGATCCCTTCACAGCCCGCGGCGCAGATCCGGTCACAGCTTGCGGTAAAGATCCGTCCACAGCCTGCAGAGTAGATCCCTTCGCAGCCCGCGGCGCAGAAACCGTCCGCAGCCCGTGGAGTGGATCCCTTGACAGCCCACCAAGCGGATCCCTTCACAGCCCGCCGAGCGGATCCCTTCACAGCCCGCGGCGCAGATCTGGTCACAGCTTGCGGTAAAGATCCCTCCACAGCCTGCAGAGTAGATTCCTTTGCAGTCCGCGGCTCAGATCCCTCCACAGCCTGCAGAGTAGATCCCTTCGCAGCCCGCGGCGCAGAAACCGTCCGCAGCCCGTGGAGTGGATCCCTTGACAGCCCACCAAGCGGATCCCTTCACAGCCCGCCGAGCGGATCCCTTCACAGCCCGCCGAGCGGATCCCTTCACAGCCCGCGGCGCAGATCTGGTCACAGCTTGCGGTAAAGATCCCTCCACAGCCTGCAGAGTAGATCCCTTCGCAGCCCGCGGCGCAGAAACCGTCCGCAGCCCGTGGAGTGGATCCCTTGACAGCCCACCAAGCGGATCCCTTCACAGCCCGCCGAGCGGATCCCTTCACAGCCCGCGGCGCAGATCTGGTCACAGCTTGCGGTAAAGATCCCTCCACAGCCTGCAGAGTAGATTCCTTTGCAGTCCGCGGCTCAGATCCCTCCACAGCCTGCAGAGTAGATCCCTTCGCAGCCCGCGGCGCAGAAACCGTCCGCAGCCCGTGGAGTGGATCCCTTGACAGCCCACCAAGCGGATCCCTTCACAGCCCGCCGAGCGGATCCCTTCACAGCCCGCCGAGCGGATCCCTTCACAGCCCGCGGCGCAGATCTGGTCACAGCTTGCGGTAAAGATCCCTCCACAGCCTGCAGAGTAGATCCCTTCGCAGCCCGCGGCGCAGATCCGCCGGATGGAGGGGTCCCGCATCCACTAAGGCCGTCCTCACACAGGCGATTTATCTGGCGGTTGAAGCGCTGCGCCTCCATTCCTCTCAGGGGGCTTCAGGTGTTTTAGTGCCCTGTGGGGCTTTTTAACCCCTTGACGGGACATAAACGTACATTCCCCCGGCGTATAACTAAATCCCACCTCCACACCATTGGCAACCTGATTGGTTGCTTGGATTAACTCATTCACAGTGATTGGTTGTTGGGTTGTCTGATTCACGGTGATTGGTTGTTTGGGTTGGCTCGTGTAAAGGTGGTGTGGAATAGGGATATATGCCCCGCCCTCTGGTCTCTCCCACCCCCACTGGTCGCCCCTGTGGTCTGGTATCCTCCCACCTGCAGTCCCTCCCGCCCACCCTCTACACCACCCACTGCTCTCCTGCCCCCCTCTCGTCGCCCCCGCCCCCTGGTCGCCCTCCCCCCGTCTGCAGTCGTCCCCACCACTCCCCCACCGGCTCCCCGCAGGCAGAACGTCCCAAACTATAAAACCCGCGTCATCACCAGCACAACCTGAGCTTGAGGGGCGGGGCTTGTTGTGCCCCCTGGCCACGCCCCATCTACACCTTACTTCCGGCCCAGGTGCATATTATCAATTTCTGCAACTTCTCTGCCGTTATCAGCAATTCCAGCAACCTGATTGGTTGTTTGGGTTGGCTGATTCAACCTGATTGGTTGTTAGGGCAGAGCTGTAGCAGAAATTGGTAATATGCGGCCCAGATCCCCACTAGGATGGAGCTCATTAATGATTGGTGGCGACAAAGCAGAGCGCAGCCTAAATTGCTGTCGGCCTCATTGACACTTCTCTCCACCAATCACTGTGCGGTATTATTCTACAGCGCGCTGTGTCCAACGGCGTCATCCAATCAGCGTTTACCGTTCTCGCCAGTCTCATAATATAAGAAAGAGCGCTCAACCTATCGCGAATGAGGAGCGGCGCAACGGGGCAGGCGCTCAGCCAATCGGAGTAGCGGGGCGGACCTTGTTCAAGTGCGGCTGAGACACAAGGAGGAAAGTTTAATGAGAGGTGATGTAGCCTTGTCCGTCTGTGAGGCGACTGTGCCTGGGTGTGAGGAGGGACGGGTGTATGTGCGGCGGGGCGGCTGTGAGGAGGGACGGCTGTATGTGCGGCGGGGCGGCTGTGAGGAGGGACGGCTGTATGTGCGGCGGGGCGGCTGTGAGGAGGGACGGCTGTATGCCTGGGTGGCTGTGCGGACGGGCTATGTGGGGCTGTGGGGAAAGACGGGGGGGGACAGAGACGAGGTGACGGACGGACGGACGGGGAGCCGAGGGGATGGGGAGATGTAGAGGGGACGAACGGTCGCGGGGGGATGGTAGATGCTGGGACGGATGCGGGAGGGACGCGGGGACGGATGCGGGAGGGAGACGCAGGGATGGGGGGGACGAATAGACGCGGGGGAGATGATGGGGCGGGGACAAATGGACACAGGGGGAGGGAGATGCGGGGACGGACGTGTGGGGGGACGAATGGACGCGGGGGGGGCGGTAGGAGCGGGTGGACGTGGGGGGCGGACGTGGGGGAGACGCGGACGGACGTGGGGGGGGCGGACGTGGGGGAGACGCGGACGGACGTGGGGGGGGGGGGGACGGGTGTGGGGACAGTAGGGGGCAGGTGGATGTGGGGGCAGGGGGGGCGGATGTGGGGGAGACATGGGGGGGAGGGGCACGGATGTGGGGGAGACGCGGGCGGACGTGGGGGGGGGGGACGCGGACGGTCGTGGGGACAGTAGGGCGTGGGGGAGACACGGACGGATGTGGGGGGCGGGACGGATGTGGGGGAGACGCGGACGGCCGTGCGGGGGGGGGGTGGACGTGGGGGGTGGACATGGGGGGAGACGCGGACGGCCGTGCGGGGGGGGCGGACGTGGGGGAGACGCGGACGGACGTGGGGGCGGGCGGGTGTGGGGACAGTAGGGGGCAGGTGGATGTGGGGACAGTAGGGGGGGGGGGGGACGGATGTGGGGGAGACGCGGGCGGACGTGGGGGGGACGCGGACGGCCGTGGGCACAGTAGGGCGTGGGGGAGACATGGACGGATGTGGGGACAGTAGGGGGCGGGGGGGGGAACGGACATGGGGGCGGACGGACGTGCGGGAGACGCGGACGGACGTGGGGGCGGACGGACGTGGGGGCGGACGGACGTGCGGGAGACGCGGACGGACGTGGGGGCGGACGGACGTGCGGGAGACGCGGACGGACGTGGGGGCGGACGGACGTGCGGGAGACGCGGACGGACGTGGGGGCGGACGGACGTGCGGGAGACGCGGACGGACGTGGGGGCGGACGGACGTGCGGGAGACGCGGACGGACGTGGGGGCGGACGGACGTGCGGGAGACGCGGACGGACGTGGGGGCGGACGGACGTGCGGGAGACGCGGACGGACGTGGGGGCGGACGGACGTGCGGGAGACGCGGACGGACGTGGGGGCGGACGGACGTGCGGGAGACGCGGACGGACGTGGGGGCGGACGGACGTGCGGGAGACGCGGACGGACGTGGGGGCGGACGGACGTGCGGGAGACGCGGACGGACGTGGGGGCGGACGGACGTGCGGGAGACGCGGACGGACGTGGGGGCGGACGGACGTGCGGGAGACGCGGACGGACGTGGGGGCGGACGGACGTGCGGGAGACGCGGACGGACGTGGGGGCGGACGGACGTGCGGGAGACGCGGACGGACGTGGGGGCGGACGGACGTGCGGGAGACGCGGTACGGACGTGGGGGCGGACGGACGTGCGGGAGACGCGGACGGACGTGCGGGAGACGCGGACGGACGTGGGGGCGGACGGACGTGGGGGCGGACGGACGTGGGGGCGGACGGACGTGGGGGCGGACGGACGTGCGGGAGACGCGGACGGACGTGGACGCGGACGGACGTGGGGGCGGACGGACGTGGTGGGGGAGACGCGGGCGGACGTGGGGGGGGGACGGACGGACGTGGGGGGGGGACGGACGGACGTGGGGGGAGACGCGGGCGGACGTGGGGGGGGACGGACGTGGGGGAGACGCGGGCGGACGTGGGGGGGGGACGGACTTGGGGGAGACGCGGGCGGACGTGGGGGGGGGACGGATGTGGGGGAGACGCGGGCGGACGTGGGGGGGACGTGGGGGGGGACGGACGTGGGGGGGGGGACGGACGTGGGGGAGACGCGGGCGGACGTGGGGGGGGGGGACGGACGTGGGGGAGACGCGGACGGACGTGGGGAGACGCGGGCGGACGTGGGGGGGGACGGACGTGGGGGAGACGCGGGCGGACGTGGGGGGGACGGACGTGGGGGAGACGCGGGCGGACGTGGGGGGGGGGGGACGGACGTGGGGGAGACGCGGGCGGACGTGGGGGAGACGCGGGCGGACGTGGGGGGGGACGGACGTGGGGAGACGCGGGCGGACGTGGGGGGGGACGGACGTGGGGGAGACGCGGGCGGACGTGGGGGGGGGACGGACGTGGGGGAGACGCGGGCGGACGTGGGGGGGGGGACGGACGTGGGGGAGACGCGGGCGGACGTGGGGGGGGGGACGGACGTGGGGAGACGTGGGCGGACGTGGGCGGACGTGGGGGGGGGGACGGACGTGGGGGAGACGCGGACGGACGTGGGGGAGACGCGGGCGGACGTGGGGGGGACGGACGTGGGGGAGACGCGGGCGGACGTGGGGGGGGGGGCGGACGTGGGGGAACGCGGCGGACGTGGGGGGGACGGTCGTGGGGGAGACGCGGCGGACGTGGGGGGGAGACGCGGGCGGACGTGGGGGGGGGACGGACGTGGGGAGACGCGGGCGGACGTGGGGGGGGGCGGACGTGGGGGAGACGCGGGCGGACGTGGGGGGGGGGCGGGCGGACGTGGGGGGGGGGGACGTGGGGGAGACGCGGACGGACGTGGGGGAGAAGCGGGCGGACGGACGTGGGGGAGACGCGGGCGGACGTAGGGGGGGACGGACGTGGGGGAGACGGGGACGGACGTGGGGGAGACGGGGACGGACGTGGGGAGACGGGGTACGGACGTGGGGGAGACGCGGGCGGACGTGGGGGGGACGTGGGGGGAGACGCGGGCGGACGTGGGGGGGGACGGACGTGGGGGGGACGCGGGCGGACGTGTGGGGGGGACGGACGTGGGGGAGCGCGGACGGACGTGGGGGCGGGCGGACGTGGGGGAGCGCGGACGGACGTGGGGCGGACGGACGTGCGGGAGACGCGGACGGACGTGGGGGCGGACGGACGTGGGGGCGGACGGACGTGGGGGCGGACGGACGTGGGGGCGGACGGACGTGCGGGAGACGCGGACGGACGTGCGGGAGACGCGGACGGACGGACGTGGGGGCGGACGGACGTGGGGGGGGGACGTGGGGGGGACGGGCGGACGTGGGGGGGGGACGGACGGACGTGGGGGAGACGCGGCGGACGTGGGGGGACGGACTTGGGGGGGGGACGGACGTGGGGGAGACGCGGGCGGACGTGGGGGGGGACGGACGTGGGGGAGACGCGGGCGGACGTGGGGGGGGGGACGGACGTGGGGGAGACGCGGGCGGACGTGGGGGGGGGGACGGACGTGGGGGAGACGCGGGCGGACGTGGGGGGGGGACGGACGTGGGGAGACGCGGGCGGACGTGGGGGGGGGACGGACGTGGGGGAGACGCGGGCGGACGTGGGGGGGGAGACGCGGGCGCACGTGGGGGGGGGACGCACGTGGGGGGGGGACGGACGTGGGGGGGGACGGACGTGGGGGAGACGCGGGCGGACGTGGGGGGGGGGACGGACGTGGGGGGGGGACGGACGTGGGGGAGACGCGGCGGACGTGGGGGGGGGACGGACGTGGGGGGGGACGGACGTGGGGGAGACGCGGGCGGACGTGGGGGGGGGACGGACGTGGGGGAGACGCGGGCGACGTGGGGGGGTGGGGAGACGCGGCGGACGTGGGGGGGTGGGGGAGACGGGGGTGGGGGAGACGCGGGCGGACGTGGGGGGGTGGGGGAGACGCGGGCGGACGTGGGGGGGTGGGGGAGACAGCGGGCGGACGTGGGGGGGTGGGGGAGACGGGGGTGGGGGAGACGCGGGCGGACGTGGGGGGGTGGGGGAGACGCGGGCGGACGTGGGGGGGGTGGGGGAGACGCGGGCGACATGGGGGGGGCGGACGTGGGGGAGACGCGGGCGGACGTGGGGGGGGGACGGACGTGGGGGAGACGCGGACGGACGTGGGGGAGACGCGGGCGGACGTGGGGGGGGGCGGACGTGGGGGAGACGCGGGCGGACGTGGGGGGGGGACGGACGTGGGGGAGACGCGGACGGACGTGGGGGAGACGCGGGCGGACGTGGGGGGGGGCGGACGTGGGGGAGACGCGGGCGGACGTGGGGGAGACGCGGGCGGACGTGGGGGGGGACGGACGTGGGGAGACGCGGGCGGACGTGGGGGGGGACGGACGTGGGGGAGACGCGGGCGGACGTGGGGGGGGACGGACGTGGGGGAGACGCGGGCGGACGTGGGGGAGACGCGGGCGGACGTGGGGGGGGGCGGACGTGGGGGGGACGCGGGCGGACGTGTGGGGGGGACGGACGTGGGGGTGGCGCGGGCGGACGTGGGGGAGCGCGGACGGACGTGGGGGAGATGCGGACGGACGTGGGGGGGGGGCGGGCGGATGTGGGGACAGTAGGGCGTGGGGGAGACGCGGACGGGCGTGGGGGAGACGCGGACGGACGTGGGGGGGACGGATGTGGGGGAGACGCGGACGGATGTGGGGGGGCGGGCGGATGTGGGGACAGTAGGGCGTGGGGGAGACATGGACGGGCGTGGGGAGGGGGGGACGGGAGTGGGGGAGACACGGACGACGTGGGAGGGGGGACGTGAGTGTGGGTGGTGGGGCGGCTGTGAGGATGGACGGGTGTATGCTAGGATGGGTGTGGGGTGGCTGTGAGGATGGATGGCTGTGAAGACGGACAGGGGAGAGGACGGACCGTGTATGCTAGCATAGGTGTGTGGTGGGCGGCTGGCAGGATGGACCGGTGTATGTGAGGATGGACGGGTGTATGGGGTGGGACGAGTGTGTGGATGGACAGCTGTGAAGACACGGGTGTGAGGACGCACTGGAGTATGTGTGGTGGGCGGCTGTACGGACGGACAGGGGGGTGGGGACTGACGGGTGTATGTGCGGCGGGGCGACTGAGGATGGATGGGTGGGTGTGCGGTGGGTTCTGTGAGGACGGATGTGTGTGCGGCTGTCAAAACGGACGGGTGTATGTGCGGCCGGGCGGCTGTGAAGACAGACAGGGTGAGGATAGATGGGTGTGCGGTGGGCGGCTGTGAGGATGGATGGATGTAAATGCAGTGGGGTGGCTGTGAGCACGGACGGGTGTATTCTAGGATGGGTGTGCGGTGGGGTGGCTGTGAGGACAGATTGATGGGTAGATGCTACGACGGGTGTATGTGCGGCTGAGAAGACAGACGGGGTGAGGACGGATGGGTGTGCGGTGGGGTTCTGTGAGGACGGGTGTGTGCGGGTGTACGGTGGCGTTGAGGACGGATATGTGCATGCTAACACGGGTATGAGGTGACTGAGGACGGACGAGTGTATGCTAGGATGGGTGTTTGATGGGGCAGCTGTGGACGGACGAGTGTATGCTAGATGGGTGTGCGGTGGGGCGGCTGTGATGACGGATGGGTGTTTGTTGGGCAGCTGTGGACGGACTGGTGTATTCTAGGATGGGTGTGTGGTGGGGTGGCTGTGAAGACCGACGGATGGGTAGATGCTAGGATGGATCTATGTGCGGTGGGGCATCTGTGAGGACGGGTGTACGGTAGCGATGAGGACGGACGGGTGCATGCTAGCACTGGTGTGCGGTGACAGGATGGACGAGTCTGCTAGGATGGGTGTGTGGTGGGGTGGCTGTGAGGATGGGTGAGTGTATGTGCGTGTGTACAGACGAACGGATGGGTGTATGTGCAGTGGGGCGGGTGTGGACGATGGGTGTGCGGTGGGGCAGCTGCGTGGAGGGACAGGTGTATGTGCAGTGGGGCGGCTGTGTGGATGGACGGGTGGGGGCGGTGGGGTGACTGGAAGGCCGTGTGTATGCTAGGATGGGTGTGTGGTGGGGTGGCTGTGAGGATGGGTGAGTGTATGTGCAGTGGGGTGGGTGTGTGCATGGATGGGTGTGCGGTGGGGCGGCTGTGAGCTCGGACGGGTGTATGTGCAGTGGGGGCGGCTGTGTGGATGGACGGGTGGGGGCGGTGGGGTGACTGAAGGGCGTGTGTATGCTAGGATGGGTGTGTGGTGGGGTGGCTGTGAGGATGGGTGAGTGTATGTGCAGTGGGGTGGGTGTGTGCATGGATGGGTGTGCGGTGGGGCGGCTGTGAGCTCGGACGGGTGTATGTGCAGTGGGGGCGGCTGCGTGGACGGACGGATGTGCGGTGGGGCGGCTGCGTGGACGGACGGATGTGCAGTGGGGGCGGCTGCGTGGACGGACGGATGTGCGGTGTGGCGGCTGCGTGGAGGGACGGATGTGCAGTGGGGCGGCTGCGTGGACGGACGGATGTGCGGTGGGGCGGCTGCGTGGACGGACTGATGTGCGGTGGGGCGGCTGCGTGGACGGACTGATGTGCGGTGGGGCGGCTGCGTGGACGGACTGATGGCGGTGGGGCGGCTGCGTGGACGGACGGATGTGCGGTGGGGCGGCTGCGTGGAGGGACGGATGTGCGGTGGGGCGGCTGCGTGGACGGACTGATGTGCGGTGGGGCGGCTGCGTGGACGGACTGATGTGCGGTGGGGCGGCTGCGTGGACGGACTGATGTGCGTGGGGCGGCTGCGTGGACGGACTGATGTGCGGTGGGGCGGCTGCGTGGACGGACTGATGTGCGGTGGGGCGGCTGCGTGGACGGACTGATGTGCGGTGGGGCGGCTGCGTGGACGGACTGATGTGCGGTGGGGCGGCTGCGTGGACGGACTGATGTGCGGTGGGGCGGCTGCGTGGACGGACGGATGTATGCTAGGACGGCTGTATGTGCTGTGGGTGAGGAAACTCAAAAGGCCATTCATGCTCCTCGAGGTAATATGGGAGATTGAATAATGCCCCCACAGTGCCACCTATTGGAAGGCAGTATTCCTTCAAGCCAAAGTGAGCAAAAGCCAGACTCCTACTGTACACTGATGAGGGGCGAACACCCTGAAACAGCTGTCTGTACCTGGAGTCTGGCTTTGCTTGTAATTCCCAGTCATTGTTACAAGGCTTATACAGTCTGACTTTGGCTTGCAGTAATACTGCCTTCCGATAAGGTGGCGCTGTGGAGGTATTATTCCATCTCGCTTATTGGCGTCTGATGTCACGGACAGGCACAGTGATTGTCTTGTCAATTCCCCGCTGTGTCCAGGTGATTCGTTGCGATGCCGGCGTAGGGGCAGAGGTTGGATACGGAGCTGCAGAGGAATAGTGCATGCTGCGATTTACTTTCTCTGCTATATGAACCGCTGGGTCCATGCTGGTGTCGAGTCTCATTGCCTCCATGCGCTGCGTATGCCGCAGGCCCGTGGACAGAAGCCTTACTTGCATATAAAGATGACACAAGTCCTATTAGGACGTACTGGCTGATCCGCTCTGGCTCTTACCTTCTAGCTGTGGCGAGTCATGACCTACATACTTCTGGGCAGTGTGCGTCCCCCTTTGCGTTGGGACCTACTGGGGTCTGACTCCGTGTGCATTGAATATGCAGCTGACTGCTTTACTTCTCCCTCCAACAGCAGATACTGAAAGATTATGTCTCAAGCCACCAAGCATCTGCCGGGAGTCCTGTGAGTACCTCTATGATGATTACCCTGTAAGACCTTGTACAGACAGTAGATGGGAGTGCTGTGAGTACCTCTATGATGGTTACCCTGTAAGACCTTGTACAGACAGTAGATGGGATGTGCTGTGAGTACCTCTATGATGATTACCCTGTACAGACAGTAGATGGGAGTGCTGTGAGTACCTCTATGATGATTACCCTGTAAGACCCTGTACAGACAGTAGATGGGAGTGCTGTGAGTACCTCTATGATGATTACCCTGTAAGACCCTGTACAGACAGTAGATGGGAGTGCTGTGAGTACCTCTATGATGGTTACCCTGTAAGACCCTGTACAGACAGTAGATGGGAGTGCTGTGAGTACCTCTGATGATTACCCCGTAAGACCCTGTACAGACAGTAGATGGGAGTGCTGTGAGTACCTCTATGATGATTACCCTGTACAGACAGTAGATGGGAGTGCTGTGAGTACCTCTATGATGATTACCCTGTAAGACCCTGTACAGACAGTAGATGGGAGTGCTGTGAGTACCTCTATGATGGTTACCCTGTAAGACCCTGTACAGACAGTAGATGGGAGTGCTGTGAGTACCTCTATGATGATTACCCTGTAAGACCCTGTACAGACAGTAGATGGGAGTGCTGTGAGTACCTCTATGATGATTACCCTGTAAGACCCTGTACAGACAGTAGATGGGAGTGCTGTGAGTACCTCTATGATGATTATCCTGTAAGACCCTGTACAGACAGTAGATGGGAGTGCTGTGAGTACCTCTATGATGATTATCCTGTAAGACCTTGTATAGACAGTAGATGGGAGTGCTGTGAGTGCCTGTATACTGGTTACCATTAGTAAGACCTTGTACAGACAGATGGGAGTGCTGTGAGTACCTCTATGATGATTACCCTGTAAGACCCTGTACAGACAGTAGATGGGAGTGCTGTGAGTACCTCTATGATGGTTACCCTGTAAGACCCTGTACAGACAGTAGATGGGAGTGCTGTGAGTACCTCTATGATGGTTACCCTGTAAGACCCTGTACAGACAGTAGATGGGAGTGCTGTGAGTACCTCTATGATGATTACCCTGTAAGACCCTGTACAGACAGTAGATGGGAGTGCTGTGAGTACCTCTATGATGATTACCCTGTAAGACCCTGTACAGACAGTAGATGGGAGTGCTGTGAGTACCTCTATGATGATTACCCTGTAAGACCCTGTACAGACAGTAGATGGGAGTGCTGTGAGTACCTCTATGATGATTATCCTGTAAGACCCTGTACAGACAGTAGATGGGAGTGCTGTGAGTACCTCTATGATGATTATCCTGTAAGACCTTGTATAGACAGTAGATGGGAGTGCTGTGAGTGCCTGTATACTGGTTACCATTAGTAAGACCTTGTACAGACAGATGGGAGTGCTGTGAGTACCTCTATGATGATTCCCCTGTACAGACAGTAGATGGGAGTGCTGTGAGTACCTCTATGATGGTTACCCTGTAAGACCTTGTACAGACAGTAGATGGGAGTGCTGTGAGTATCTCTATGATGGTTACCCTGTAAGACCTTGTACAGACAGTAGATGGGAGTGCTGTGAGTACCTCTATGATGATTACCCTGTACAGACAGTAGATGGGAGTGCTGTGAGTACCTCTGATGATTACCCTGTAAGACCTTGTACAGACAGTAGATGGGAGTGCTGTGAGTACCTCTATGATGGTTACCCTGTAAGACCCTGTACAGACAGTAGATGGGAGTGCTGTGAGTACCTCTATGATGATTACCCTGTACAGACAGTAGATGGGAGTGCTGTGAGTACCTCTATGATGGTTACCATTAGTAAGACCTTGTACAGACAAGGGTGTGCGTTCTGTCTGAGGGAGGGGGTGGGGCACACGTTCTTTCTGGGGGGTGGGGTTCTGTCTAAGGAGACCGAGGGTGAACTTGGTGGCTATAAACCTAGAAGGGATGTTTGGTGTAAACCCAACACTGCCGTCACCCGAAACCACCCAAAGTCGACTGCAGACAACGGGCTCAGCGTACACAAGAGATCCTGTCGCTAACCGGCCTCGCCCGTTCCTGGGTGGGTCTTGTAGGGTTTAACAGGTTAGGAATAGAATGCTACAAAAAGATAATTTTGCGGATTGCATTACCAACTTTGCATTTGGGCATAATGTTTTCCTTCTGTTTTGTGGCGAAGCTTTTGTAAATGCTGTAAAGGTGGCGGTAGTAGCCGATGTTGCCTGCATGGGGGGGCCATGTTGGCCCGCAGGGTCGGGCTGCCTCATTCTTGTGGTCTAATGCCTCCTAGTAGGACTAATAGTTGTCATTCTTATGTTCCAGGCATCCTGTGGCCAAAACACATAGTGGCAACTTTCTAGTTGCCGTCAAACAGGAAAAGGTTGATGTGCCGAGACCCAATGAAAAGGGCGCAGTCACCGAGGAAGAGGTAAGAAGCCTTCTGGACTCTCGTGCAGTCTCTGGACTCTCGTGCAGTCTGTGGACTCTCGTGCAGTCTCTGGACTCTCGTGCAGACTCTGGACTCTCGTGCAGTCTCTGGACTCTCGTGCAGTCTGTGAACCCTTGTATGCAGGATGTGTAGCTGTTGACATTGATGTGTTTCTCTGTGAATGTAGCCAGTGAAGAAGAGAGGATGGCCCAAGGGGAAGAAGCGGAAGAAGATCCTGCCCAACGGCCCCAAGGCTCCCGTTACTGGCTATGTGCGCTTTCTGAATGAGCGCCGAGAACAGATCCGAACACAACATCCTGACCTGGCCTTCCCGGAGATCACCAAGATGCTGGGGGCAGAATGGAGTACCCTGCCGACGGAGGAGAAACAGGTGGGCCAAGAGTTGTTCTATCATCTGTATCCAGCTCTAGTCCAATTACTGCCGCCCGTACCGAACGGAGGAAGAGGCTTTAAGGACTTTGGTTTGGGGACTCACACTGTCTAGCGGCAAACTTAAAGCTTGTTTGACTGCGACTTATATGGTCCTTCACACACTTGTGCCGTTATCTGTCAGTAACGATACTTGTACACCATCCATATAGCGGGGGGCGATGGAGGCTTGTAGAACTACTGGAAGACCCCCTTTTCTGCGCGCGGTTAGAGGCCACATTCTGAACACTATTATAGGGTTGTGGTAACTATTGGCAACCCTATAAAAGGGTCAGCCAGCAATAGGGGCTCATTAAACCAGTCTGGCGCTACTTGTGACATCGTCCCCATTTCGGTTCTTGTGTTTTGTAGCACAACCTGTACTTTTTAGTGGTTCTATTTAATGTTCCATATTGTGGCCCCGGCTGCCATGGTAACCAAATGGTACCTCACAGTCTTAATGATTGGGGCATTTAGAGGGTTAACTGCTAGAACCCTTTTCGGCGCTGATTGTGCCTGTTGTGGGTGAGTGTCTGCTATCAGACAGCCGGCATCCGCCATGTATAGAGTGAATCTGCTTGCGAGCCTGCTCCATATAAAGCCCGTACAGCCGCATGTCAGTGTACACCATGTGATGTTGAGAAGTTGGGGTATGTTTACAGGGGGCGACTATCAGTCGAATAATTGCTCAAACGATCAAATTCCAACGATTTTTGTTTGGTCCACACATGGCCACTGAGATGGTGACTAGGGGTCAGTTAGGGCCCATTTACACAACGATTATCGCTCAAAAGCCCTTGTTTGAGCGATTATCGATGTGTGTAAATGCTCCTATCTTTACTCTTCAGCTGAATGATGATTTTTAGCTGTGCATAAAATCCATCATTCAGCTGGAGTGAAGATAACAGACCGCATTCTGTGTTTGCTGTCCACGGTGCTGTACTCTCCATGGGAGTGCTGATTACATTGTATTCAGCAGGGAGCCCTTGGCAGCCCCATGGCAGAAAAATAGACCGGTATGCAGAGAACAGACCACCTGCTGCATACAGCTCCTGGAGGCTCATTAACATGCAAATGAAGGTGATAAGCTGCTAATGGACCTTAGTGTCCGCTAGCAGCTTATGCAAAACAATCACTCAAAACCTATCTTTTAAAGGATTATCTTTGCGTGTAAATGGGCCCTTAGGTTCACAAAAAAATAGTCGCTGGTTGATCAAAAGTCGTCTGTAAAGTCAGTCACTTGTATCTGAATGGCTTGTGAGTTAATTTGCATGGAGATCCTGTCTATGAATGATTACTCTGTAAAAGCAAGGCGAAGACAGTTCGCTTCAGTGACTCCTCTAAACCAGGGGTCCCCAACTCCAATCCTCAGGGGCCCCAACAGGTCATGTTTTCAGGATCTCCTATAGTAAGAACACCTGTGGCGATGTCTGAGGCCCCGACAATTACATCACCTGTGCAACACTGAGGAAATCCTGACAACAGGACCTGTTAGTGGTCCCTGAGGACTGGAGTTGGGGAACTCCCCGGTGTCCATAGCCTTAAAGCAGGATATTCATGGTTGTGTCTGAAGAAATGGGAAAATGCCCAAGCTAGAGATGAGCGAGCACCAAAATGCTCGGGTGCTCGTTACTCGAGTCGAACTTTCAGTGATGTTCGAGGGTTCGTCTCGCGTAACGAACCCCATTGAAGTCAATGGGCGACCCGAGCATTTTTGTATATGACCGATGCTCACTAAGGTTTTCATTTGTGAAAACCTGGGAAGTTCAAGAAAGTGATGGGAACGACACAGAAACGGATAGGGCAGGCGAGGGGAAGCCACAATAGTGGCAAGAGTGCCCCCCCCCCCCCCCCCGCACTGTCAGCATAAAGATCGTTCTCCTCTGCCATAGCTGTAACAGCTGTGCAGAGAAGAACGATGTTTGCCCATTGAATTCAATGGAGCCGGCAATACAGCCGACTCCATTGAAAGCAATGGACTGCCGGCGATCGCGGGATGAATTGTCGGGAAGGGGTTAAATATATAAGCCCTTCCCTGCAATTCATCCAGAAATGTGTAAAAATAAAAAAATATATATACTCACCTGGTCCCGGCAGACGGAGTTCAGCGCCGCCAGCGGCAGTCCTCCTGAACTGCTCTGAACAGCTGTGAGTAGTATTCAGCAGCCGGGGATTTAAAATCACCGCCTGCTGAATGAGCTGCCTCTAATTGGTCACAGCCTGACCAATCAGAGGCAGATCTCACTCACACACCCATTCATGAATGGGTGAGTGACTGCTGCCTCATCTGATTGGTCCCTGCGCTAAGCCAATGAGAGGCTGCAGTCACTCACCCATTCATGAATTCATGAATGGGTGTGAGATCTGCCTCTGATTGGTCAGGCTGTCGGGACCAGGTGTGTGTGTGTGTGTGTGTGTGTGTGTGTTATATATATATTTTCACACATTTCTGGATGAATTGCAGGGAAGGGCTTATATATTTAAGCCCTTCCCGACAATTCATCCCGCGATCGCCGGCAGCCCATTGCTGTATTGCCGGCTCCATTGAATTCAATGGTCAGTGCTCGTTTAATCGAGACGAGTACCGCGTGGTGTTCATCTCCAGTAACGAGCATCTCGAGCACCCTAATACTCGGACCAGTGTGCTCGCTCATCTCTAGCCCAAGCGCCTCAGATCTTTTTATTCATAGTTTTTTTTTTTTTTTAATTTGACAAGTTTAGTATAAAAATCTGTATTATAAATCTATAAGGACTCCAATCCCTTTATTAAGAGATTAGCATAACAGGAGCGACGCATGGGGATGGGGAGGGAGGGAGGCGCTTCTTCCACAAAGACCAAATGCCTCGGAAACAGTCTTAAAGGGATTCTCCAAGATCCTTTTTTTTCTCTAAAACCCAGTAGCCTCTGCTCTAAAACGGTCATATGCTCCCCACCCCTTGGCCCTCGCTCCCCACCCCTTGGTCCTTGCTCCCCACCCCTTGGTCCCCGCTCCTGCTGTTTACAGGCTGCAGTCCCGCTTGTTTACAGGACATCACAGCTGCTGCAGCCAATGACACAGCTCAACACTGGCTGCAGCAGCCTGTGATATCCCATAGACAGTCTGGGGCACCCTGTATACATGACTTTGCAGGGGGAAGCCGGAGCAGCGTCTGGGAGCGGTAAGCTCGGGGAGCTGGGTTTTATATAAAGATCTCCGACAACCTGTTGAGGAATAATCCTTCCACCTCTGAGATTGTCCTTCAGAATTGTCCCTTTCTCAATCAAGTCCTTTTTCCACCCAACCTGAATCTCACAGAACCTCCTCTGGGCGCTCCTACTGCCCGCCACACCGACTCTTTGAAGACCTAGTTTTCTCTTCGGCCAGAACACATGGATCGGGGACATAATTGCAAACCACCATGAGTTGTTTTCTCTCTCCCTCCACCCCCACCCCCATGACAGTTTCTCCAGTCTCGTCTTTATTCTTCTGGTATTAAGCACGCTCTCTGCATTTTTCTAGATTGGGGCATCAACCTCTGTCTACCCAGTTGTTCCAAAAACAAAAGAAGGCTCAGTGTGTCCTATCCTGGATCTGAAGTAACAAACATGGCCGCCTCCAACACCTATTCAGATGGAGCTTCTCACTACTTTGTCATTTCCTTCATAGACTCTAACAGGTTGTGGTCTTCTGTAGACCTGCCTGACACTACCTGCATTCTCCTATGTGCCCCCTTCAACACGTTACATTACAGTCTGAGCACTGGCAGTGTGTCGCCCTTCACTTGGCTTCATGAATGTCACTGCGGCCGCCTTAGCCTTGTTTAGGGAGTCCCTGTTATCCTGTACCTGTATCACCTCCTCGTCAAGGATCCTTCAGGAGAATATCTGGTGTCTCATCCTTATGAAGACTCTCAGTTGCTGTCGGTCATCCTTCTCCTTCCCAGTACGTTTTCTCTCTTGGATTGCCATGTAATATGACAGTGGCATCGGTTCTCTCCTGGCAAAAATATAGCGACTATCCAGTCCAGAATTCATTGCCTTAGACTAGATCTGCCTGCAGGATGGTAGTTCCATGGAGTTAGTTCCTTTACCTCAGTTCTACTCCAGACCTTTCTAGAAAGCCTTCCTCTCCAGATAGAACACATTTCTGCTCTACCTGGACCAGCCAGGTTTGCTGCTCTCCTCTGGTGAGCGGAGGTGTGCTGTGCTGCTCTGCTCCTAGCTCCCGTTTCACCCCCTGGTCTTGACCGCAAATGCCGGTCTGCTAGAAGAGGGTCCCGTTTCACCCCCTGGTCTTGACCGCAGATGCCGGTCTGCTAGAAGAGGGTCCCGTTTCACCCCCTGGTCTTGACCGCAGATGCCGGTCTCCTGGAAGAGGGTCCCGTTTCACCCCCTGGTCTTGACCGCAGATGGCGGTCTCCTGGAAGAGGGTCCCGTTTCACCCCCTGGTCTTGACCGCAGATGGCGGTCTCCTGGAAGAGGGTCCCGTTTCACCCCCTGGTCTTGACCGCAGATGGCGGTCTCCTGGAAGAGGGTCCCGTTTCACCCCCTGGTCTTGACCGCAGATGGCGGTCTCCTGGAAGAGGGTCCCGTTTCACCCCCTGGTCTTGACCGCAGATGGCGGTCTCCTGGAAGAGGGTCCCGTTTCACCCCCTGGTCTTGACCGCAGATGGCGGTCTCCTGGAAGAGGGTCCCGTTTCACCCCCTGGTCTTGACCGCAGATGGCGGTCTCCTGGAAGAGGGTCCCGTTTCACCCCCTGGTCTTGACCGCAGATGGCGGTCTCCTGGAAGAGGGTCCCGTTTCACCCCCTGGTCTTGACCGCAGATGGCGGTCTCCTGGAAGAGGGTCCCGTTTCACCCCCTGGTCTTGACCGCAGATGGCGGTCTCCTGGAAGAGGGTCCCGTTTCACCCCCTGGTCTTGACCGCAGATGGCGGTCTCCTGGAAGAGGGTCCCGTTTCACCCCCTGGTCTTGACCGCAGATGGCGGTCTCCTGGAAGAGGGTCCCGTTTCACCCCCTGGTCTTGACCGCAGATGGCGGTCTCCTGGAAGAGGGTCCCGTTTCACCCCCTGGTCTTGACCGCAGATGGCGGTCTCCTGGAAGAGGGTCCCGTTTCACCCCCTGGTCTTGACCGCAGATGGCGGTCTCCTGGAAGAGGGTCCCGTTTCACCCCCTGGTCTTGACCGCAGATGGCGGTCTCCTGGAAGAGGGTCCCGTTTCACCCCCTGGTCTTGACCGCAGATGGCGGTCTCCTGGAAGAGGGTCCCGTTTCACCCCCTGGTCTTGACCGCAGATGGCGGTCTCCTGGAAGAGGGTCCCGTTTCACCCCCTGGTCTTGACCGCAGATGGCGGTCTCCTGGAAGAGGGTCCCGTTTCACCCCCTGGTCTTGACCGCAGATGGCGGTCTCCTGGAAGAGGGTCCCGTTTCACCCCCTGGTCTTGACCGCAGATGGCGGTCTCCTGGAAGAGGGTCCCGATGCTTTTAGTGGTGGTGTGTGCTCCCTTCACCCCCTACCTCTTTATCTTCCACTTCTCCCACGGGTGATCAAGGCAGAAGGGATTCGAGTCCCCTTGGGAGCTCCGATTTGCTTCCTCTTCTCCTTGTATGTGAACATGATCAACCGAATCATAAACGCCCAATTGGCTCTTCCAGGCCATGTAGTTCTGCTTGCTCAAGGTGCCCTTTGCAAGCTAAATGTGAGTGTCTGCAGCAGACTCTTGGATTGGGTCATTCAGGTTATGAGAGCCTACTGCCAGCCTTCTCCCATCTGTCACCATGAAGAGACACCGATTCTTTCCAGGAACATCTTTGCTTCATAGCCTTCTTGCCATTCTAAGGGTCTCTGTCCTTCCATCCTCTTTCAGAGACATTTGGTTACAAAGTCCCTTGTGAAAACCTTTCTGCAAGCAGTGGTGCACACTGTTCCATAGACCAACACCCCAATGGCCTTTGAACTTGGTATTGGATGCCCTTCTTCAGTTTTTCCCCTTAGGGTCTCTTCTTTATGTCTTATATCTTGGATGGTGGCCTGTCTAGTTGCATTGACTTCCATGAGAGGAGAATTGGAATTGATGACTTTCCCCTGTTTTCCCTGTTTCATCCCTCGCCGGGACATGGTAGTCCTTTACCCGGTGCCTTCCTTCCTCACCGGGACATGGTAGTCCTTTACCCGGTGCCTTCCTTCCTCACCGGGACATGGTAGTCCTTTACCCGATGCCTTCCTTCCTCACCGGGACACGGTAGTCCTTTACCCGGTGCCTTCCTTCCTCACCGGGACACGGTAGTCCTTTACCCGGTGCCTTCCTTCCTCACCGGGACACGGTAGTCCTTTACCCGGTGCCTTCCTTCCTCACCGGGACACGGTAGTCCTTTACCCGGTGCCTTCCTTCCTCACCGGGACACGGTAGTCCTTTACCCGGTGCCTTCCTTCCTCACCGGGACACGGTAGTCCTTTACCCGGTGCCTTCCTTCCTCACCGGGACACGGTAGTCCTTTACCCGGTGCCTTCCTTCCTCACCGGGACACGGTAGTCCTTTACCCGGTGCCTTCCTTCCTCACCGGGACACGGTAGTCCTTTACCCGGTGCCTTCCTTCCTCACCGGGACACGGTAGTCCTTTACCCGGTGCCTTCCTTCCTCACCGGGACACGGTAGTCCTTTACCCGGTGCCTTCCTTCCTCACCGGGACACGGTAGTCCTTTACCCGGTGCCTTCCTCCCTCCCTAGCATCATTTCCATTTCCCAACTCATTGAAGATGTTGTCCTACTTTCTTTGTTTCTTCCCCCTCCCATCCCAAGAAGTGGTCTCTCAAGCAGCTGGATGTTGCATGATCCGCCCGTTACCTCTTCCTTCAGGAGCCCGACCCACTGTGCGTCGTGCCAGATGGATGCTTCAGTGGTTGCCGTATCCCATTGGCTCCCCAGGGAGGTGTATCCCATGAAGAGATGAGACCCTGTTTTTGGATTATGGCACTCTAGTCAGCGGGTGCTTCCTGTGCAGCTCACCACCAGGCTTCCACTATCTGCTCTTCTATCCATACCTTTCTAACGTTTTACCTTCATACCAGCGGATGGGGCTCAATCTCTTGCTTCGCTGTCGTCTTGCGGTTCTTTTTGCCAACTCCAGTGAGTGTTTTAGGACATCCTGATTCCTTGTGTCCCCACCCCGTTCCCCAAAGCTTTTGGTCTTGGTTAACTCTTCATACCATGAGTTTCTCTTAGTATTGGGGCACAGACCCTCCCAGTTGTTTGTGAAGTTTGGGTTGCTCTCCTGGGATACAAACCAATGACCCATTCTGTTAGCGTCAGGCGGCAGCATGTGTAGGACGGACCTACGTTTGCTCTAGTGGCAGCAGCCGGTACTCATCGTTTCCTGTCGCCCAGTGAAGACTGCAGCAAAAGGGATTTTACAAGAACTACAATAGTTCCATAGTACCATAGTTATGTAAAATAAAGGACACAGAATTGCTTTCGTAATGTAAAATTATTATGTTTAACGCGCTAAAAAAGTCAAAATTGCTGTTTTTTGTTCATCCCGCCTCACAAAAAAATGACACCCCTAGATTCTATAGTGTTTTGTCATACTCGGCTCCACTATTGGAGTGTGGAAAGGCCCTCCAGGTCTGTGGGGTTCATATACCGAGCTCCTTTATCCCTACAGATGCTAAATTGTATTCTACAATAGCAGCCAATCATTCGCCGTCCTTTATACCTTCTTGTTCATACAGGCCAGGTGGGCTTAGTTCCTAAATGAGACGACACTATAAAGATGCTGATCCTGATCTCTTATGCTAAGAGTGAAGGCCCTTTTATACGGACGAGCTGTGATGCAAGTGATGCTGGTACTCGTCCCTGTGTATCCTCACAGCGCTGCTGCTGCACAGGAGCGAGTACCTTGGACAGCGCAGCTGGAGGAGAGTTGTCTCCCCTCACTGTACGCAGCCGGCGTTCAGTACTGACCAGCTGACCATTCAGGGGATTTAAATGCCGCTGTCAGAATTGACAGCGGTATTTAAATGGCTAATAGCCACAATCGGCCAAACGGCCGATAGCGGCTATTGCCCGCGGGTGTCAGCTGTAATAAACACCGCAACCTCTCTTCATAATACCCCGCTGCTCCATGAGGTACCTATACGTCATGGAGTGGGAAGGGGTTAAACAATCAAAATCACATACTTTTTAATTAGTGATGTCCTGACCACATAAAAAAAAACAAACTTTTTTCAGAATGGAAGTTATTTTCTATTCTATTTTACAATAAGCTAACGGGAACAAAAACTTTTCTTCTACCCAAATTGCGTTGGCTGTTCAGGCACCCAGAGATGCTGCTCTTTCCTTCAGGTAGCCGGGCTTTAAGGGGACGCAGTCCTACTGCCATTTGTCTGCCAATTCACACGGAACGCTTCAGCAAATTACCGGGCAGCACAAAGAATTTTTAGCTGTATTTTTTGTAACTACATTAAGATGGCACAGAAAACTCTGCCCTGGCTTTAGGACTTCATGCGCTGCTCTATAACAGCCCTGTAAACTGTAGGCTTACCATTGGTTCAAAATCTGTAGCATAAACAGTCTGTAGTGGTCAACCATACAATATAGATGTCTCATGAAATCTCATCCACACCCTGGGGAAGAGACTGGCAGCGCCAACTGGGCAGCGTGGATCCACGCCAAGATGTCCTGCATGATGTGGATTCACTTGTACCCATCACTGCCATGATGCCGCATACAGGCGGACCGGGCCAGCATGGAGGATGCCCGATGCTTCAGGACCTCTTATTTGGTGCATGCGGTCGTGGCTTTCACATGGGGGGTCTGATTATGGTCCATTGGAGCCCATTGGCCGTGGATCTCCCCGCTCTATCTATGGGAAGGCTTATGTTTACAGTGATGATGATGATGATGATGATGCTTTTTAAACCCTTTTTTATTGGCATTTTCAGATAAACCATCGATGAGTAAGTTGTTACATAAAGTTGTGATCGCCTCTTGGCCGTTTCTGTATACTTAGTGTTGTCCGTCTCGTATATCCTCCCTGGTGATGCTTCTTAAAGAGTAACTGCCCTTTTTACAGAAGTCTCACATGTCCGTATGACACGTCAAATGTTTGTACCAGTGGGGGTCCGGCTGCTGAGACCCCGGCTGATCGCTGAAATGAGGGGGCCAAATGACTCTTCAGTTTAGCTCTTCGCACAATCCCCAATATTGGCCCTTTTGCTAATCGGCATCACGTGGCCTGAGCTGTTTGGCATCGTGGCTCGTTCTGGAGGTGTCGGGACGTACAAGTGCCCCCCAAGACCCCGGAGTCAGTTTGTTTCCGGTGATTCACTGACTGATGGAATCCTTTTATTTTAGAGGTATTTGGATGATGCAGAAAGGGAGAAGCAGCAGTACATGAAGGAGCTCCGGGAGTACCAGCACTCCGAGGCCTACAAGATGTGTAACGAGAAGATCCAGGAGAGGAAGATCAAAAAGGGTGAGACCCTCGTATCCGTCTGCCTCCACCGCTTACTACTTTCACAATGAAATGCTTTATTCTATGTACACTTTAGTCTTTTGGGGTTTTCTCCCTCGTTTTGACTATTTTTGGTCCCTTTTCACATCCCAGATGCCATTATACTGTATTCAGCTATGCTTGTGTGAAATGTCTTGAGGCTATCAGCTGTGAATATGTCTCTGTGGCATCTCAGTGCCCGTTTGCCACATTGTACCCCATCCACTGCCGTACCCCTGTAATATAGCAGGTTCATCAATATCAAGCAGTTCTCTATTAGACAGTTTGAGTTCCATCATCTCTGACACGGGGTAAAGTGGACGCCTCTTGGCTACTGGACAACAAACTACGCCTAGCCATTCAAAACTGGAAAGTGGGGACCTGAGCCTAAAAAGAGGCCCCAGGGGACTTGTAGAACGACGCATTTGGAGATGAGAAAGGGGGACAGAGCTGGGATCAGCCCATAGATACCCCAAGGGAGACAAAAAAGGCCCTGCGCTCTGAACGGGACCCAATCAGTGAACATGGGCAGTTCAAAAGTTCCCAAAAATTGACAGGTCCACTAAGGAGTTAAAAAGAGGGGATTTGGCATCTTTCTTGGCAAGGCAATGGAAAGGGTAAAATGGTAAAGTCCGCTGGTGCAAGCACCTAGTGGTGAGCGACTCCTAGGCTGCCGTTTTCTGGGCAGACTGTTTGCGGGGGTGGTTTGCCACCTATTGGAATCTCCTTTTCTTTGAAGTCCTCCAGTAGTATTTTCGGAGCCGGGTGCAGCTGTAGTGCGTCTGGCCAGATCAGGCAATATAAGAATTGGGCGATCCTGAACAGAGGAGCAACAACCGGAGCTGGCTGCAGGAGACCGTCCTTATCTTACTAAAAGGGGATCCTAAATCCACCATTCCTGGGGCGCATCGTGTCGGATGGCTTGGGTTCCCGGGCTCTATGGAGTCCATCAATCTCAGTAAGGCAATCAGGGATCCACAACCTTTCGGTGTCCCGTACTTGGGGTGTGCCGCACGAATGTCCTAATCCGGAGAGTATTTCTCCATATCACCCAGGTGTGTCCAAAGGTCTGCGACCTGCGCAGCATTGTCTTGCCTAGCTGGTCTATGGGTCCCGAGTACAGTAAGGGGATGTTCCTTGGCCGCCTCCACAGCCACCAACCACACGGTGGCCGTTCTATTGTGTCTCCATATGTTTGTGAGGCCTCTTACGAAAAGCCCATCTCATTCAGCTCTGGTAGAGATAAGAGCCTTCCAGTCCCAATTATTATTGGGGAAGAATGGTGCATATCGGATCCTATGTCACGGACTTCCATCATAGTCAGTGGGGCTCGTTTAGCGTCTTTCAGTTCGTCCTATGACGATTCTGTTTGGCTAGTAGGTTTCCGCCGGCACAGGGGATTATAGAGCCTCGTGTGGCGCAAAGTGTTACGGCAGCAGACATGCAGTCCTTAGCTCTCACTCATGACTTGAAGGTTGTGAGTTCAATCCCTGCATGGTTCAGGTATCCAGCTCAAGGTTTTACCAAACTTCCATCTTTCCGAGATCGGTAAAACGAGCACCCAGCTTGCTGGGGGTAATAAACATGACCTGAAAGCGCTGCAGAATGACTTGGCGCTATACAAATAACCACAGGTTAGAGGTTGGTCTCTGAGGGGCAAGATGGCATAGTAGATGTCGTCTAGGACCACATGTCCTACCTGCAGCTGCCTGTAGGTTTACCGAGGGTGAAGGGGAGCCGGATGGGAGCGCTGGGGCCACCTTTCTTGGAAGAGGGCTGCACTCCTGAAGCTGCGCCGGTGATTGAGAGCGCACTGAGGGACAGTGGGGGGCGCCATTGAAGAAGTGCTGAATGCTGCTGGAGTCGCTCCCCTGGGTCACGGAGGGAACCTCTTCTTTCGCCCCATCGCTGGTGATGCTGATAATGGCTTGGTTAGAAGGAGCATGCACCACCATTGGCTAACCACACACCCCTCCACTTTTTGGTTTTTAAAGGGACAGTGTCATCTGGTTATAGCTGAGCAGAACATGTGACTGATGCAGCCAATCACTAGCTAGAGAAGGTAAGTGCCAGTGATTGGCTACAGAAGTCACATGTCCTGCTCAGCAGCATCCAGTAAGGACAAAGGGATTGTGAAGACCTTCTAAGTAGACTTGCAGGTGACATCCTTGCTGCCGTCTTTCCATCTGGTCTAGACTGTCATGAGAAGCTCCTCCCGCAGTGATGACGGCCTCCGCAGAGTCTGGCACAGGAATATCTCTAGTAGACCTGCAGTCTGGCCCTCCGCCAAGGAGACGTGTGCCGTAGTGCGCTGGTCTGACCACATAAGTACCTCCGTGCTTCATCCAGTCCCAAACCCCGGCTACCCCCACATGGTGATAGATCCCCCTCTGTGGGCCAATGAGAGAATACTATCCCCACAAAATACATGTCCGCTTGCAGTAATTGTGGCCCCTTGCTGTAAGAGGGCCCCTTTCACAGTTGTCAAATGACTCTTCCGTCACCCCAGTCTCTTGCATCGTGAAGCCGGATCATGGCCAGCGGAGACGCAGGGAAGGAGTCCGGCTCCCGTCGGTGTGGATGATGGGGGTGATGTAAGACCTCTGTGCAGCCAGGGCTCTGGAGCGTCTTGGGAGAACAGACCGCACAGTTAAATGGGGGTTTTCCACAATTTTAAATGTCTTGACAATCCCTCTGTCCTTCCTGGTTGCTGCTGAGCAGGACATGTGACTGCTGTAGCCAATCACCAGGCTCAGCAGTGACCTAGCAGTCACATGACCTGTGGTTGGGGGTGACAGTTGGCGTCTGATACTGCCGCCAATCCCGGGGCATGAAAGTGTGCTGCCCCCTCATCCGTGATGGCATTGTTTTGGTTTATTAATGGCGGCTGCTGTATGAAGACCCCCCCCCCCCCCCAGATTGATCGCTGTCACACCCCACAATACACCGCTTCCTGACACCTGATGTGCATGTACAGTGGTGCTTACCAGGGGTCTCCGAAGCTGAGACCCCAGTAACCCCAGCGGGGCCACGGCTGAGCCACCAAGATGGAGCTCCCATCCCAGCGATTTAACTGTGTTAGATGGTGCGCTCAATGCGCAGTTTATATGGGTTTGTATCGCCCCGCAGACCCTACAGACCATCGACACCGCCAGGGGGGCCTTGTACAAGACCAGGACATCAGAGATATGCCCGGATGGCTGTCTGACCACCGCTCCTATCCCCAGAATGGTACCAACGTCCACTCCAGTCCTGACACCGCGAGAAAGACGTTATACGGCAGGCGTGCAAGAATGTAAATGTGGCCCCGCCATAATCCTCCTGACCCGCGGAGCAAGAACGGCTGGACTCAGAAGCCATCATGAGGGGGTCTTTACCCCAAACTGGTTACAAGCTTATCCCACAAGAATCCTGCAGGACCTCGTTAGCAAGAAGCACTAATTGGGGCTGAGTCCCACCATACAGCCGTGGGGTCACTTGTTACCCCGCTTGATGAAGTCCCTTCATGGACTTCTTGAGGGCTCTATTGAGAGGTGCTTCTTGGCACATCAACGCCTCTGCAGACCTAAAGGGTGGCTGGAAAATGTCCATTAAAGGGAGGCCCCAAAATCAGCATGGTGCTCCTTCATTCCTGGGGCCGGCGCTTGGAGTGCGGCTGCGCCGCTGGGGCCGGCGCTTGGAGTGTGGCTGGATCAGGCAGATTTAGGGGACAATTCATCTTTCTTCATCTAACTCCTGCTGCGTTACAGGTAACAGACTTTATAAATGCAATTTGAAAATTTTTAGGGGTTCAGTTTTTAAAATGGCGAGATTTGTGGGGGTTTGCAAAATATAGGCCCCTCGCAGTCCCCTCACCATTTGGGGTATGTTCCCAAATGGCGGAAAACGGCAACAAAAAACCATGTCAGAATCCGTGGCATAGGGAGCGTGAAACCTGGCGCAGATCCACCACACAGACCGCAGCCGTCTGCAGCGCCCCAGGAAACAAGACGGCCAAAACACATTGATCTAAAGAGAAAACTGCAGCAGTGTAGAGCCTGTTACCAAAGTAGTCCTAGATATAATCCTGCAGTTTTCACTTTGGCCACTAGGCCTAATAATCGGCACTTTCTGTTCTGTAGAGCAGCAGTGTGGAGAGCGGGGGGTGTTCACTGCAGTGCGGGGCAAGAGGTGAGCTGTGACATCACCTATTGTATATGAGATCTTGTGTTATGGTTTTATTGACTGCAGTCCTGCTTGTGATGAGATCTAGGAAGTGTTGGTGCCCACACGGCATCTTTAGTTGCTCTCAGTTTTTGGCTTACCTCCCACTCTGCTTCTGGAATCTAGTATGCGTTTTTGGTTTGAAAGCAGATCTTGATTGATTCTGTCTTTTCTCATTTCTACAGAAGAGAACATGAGCTCCTCTGCCATCCATGTGCTGAACGGACACACACAGAAGGTAAGTTATGCCGTCGTCAAAGTCGCTTCGGTGGGATGATGGTTTGCAGGCGTCCTGGCCGGTCGGTGGGATGATGGTCTGCGGGCGGCCTGGCCGGGCGGTGGGATGATGGTCTGCGGGCGGCCTGGCCGGGCGGTGGGATGATGGTCTGCGGGCGGCCTGGCCGGGCGGTGGGATGATGGTCTGCGGGCGGCCTGGCCGGGCGGTGGGATGATGGTCTGCGGGTGGCCTGGCCGGGCGGTGGGATGATGGTCTGCGGGCGGCCTGGCCGGGCGGTGTGCTAGTCTGGTGGTCTTCATGTAGGCCTCCTTGTCCTGGAGCTTGAGAAGTTTGCACCCTCCTTGTTCTCTGGCTCAGTGTGGGAATCGCTGTTACTTTGTCACTAAGTAACCCTTTCCTGACACATGTATTATGGAGCAGGACAATAGTTCCAGCATTGCACCATGGCATGCTATAGGAGCTATTTGCTGCAGATCTGCGGCGCGGAGGCCCACCACGGACTCCGCAGCAAACATCAGGCTGTGGGCCGGAGGCCTTAGAAGAACACACAATGACTGGACCAGTTGAGTGAAGTGTGTGGCGGTTGGCGTGACTCCACTGACGCAGCATGGGCACAAACTGCCTGCATGTTCCTTGGCTACGCTTCCTTGACTAGCTGTCTGTGGCTATGCCTCCAGGCATAAGGCATTGTACGCTGGATCCACCAATCATCCGGCTTCTTATGTTTTAACGGTTTCACTAGATGTTTTAGTAGTTTTGTATCTGACTGGCTTTGTGACTAAATCTCCCTCTTCCTATCTAGTCACTGACTAAATGTTCCCTCGCTGTAAAACACTTACTCATTTGAATTGTTGGTGACGTTGCTGAATCGTTCTGCTTTCAGACTGGAGATTCTCAGGGCGACATTTTATCAGCTTTTGATGTACCGATATTTACAGAAGAGTTCTTGGACCAAAATAAAGGTAACGAATCATTCGGATATTCCACATTCATCCTTCTAATGAAGACCAAATGTCTACAGCACTATGGAGGATTGTTACTTGTCTGTAGTAACAGACCGCAGGAAGTGGGGCCGGTCTTCACATACGCGAGCTCCATGGAATCATCGGGCTGCCTTGTGAGCTGCGCCATGACTGCCGGGCCGTGTCTTTCAGAGGCGCTTCCTGAGATCATTGCTGCATGGGATTGATGTCATTGTGCTCTTGCTGCTAACAGAGCTCTGGATGACGGGGGAGAAGTTATTCACAGTCCTTGACTAATGGCAAACTTTGCAGCAACACAATTTTACCCCCAAGTAAAGTAATGCTACTTGTTACCGGCGCTCAGCATCTTCTACCAAACTGATCTGAACAGTCCAAAGCTCTGTGCTCAGCAAGACCATAATGGAATCTGTTGGGCCAGGAGGGAGGAGTGGAAATCAGATGGCAGGTTTACATGTGTGAATGATTGCAGTATTGGAACAAGGGTACACGTTTATTGGGGGAGACTGTACAATTCACAGGAGGCCCCTATCCCAGCGCCTCGCCACGGTTCACCTGCTCCCGGGGTCCCAGCCGATGCCACAGACATGTTGCCTGTAGGGCTTGTGCACCCTGTCATCCTCCTTTCTTATAGGCCAGTGCATGCTGTAATCCCGTCCCCTACCAATCACCAGCCGTCACCTGCTATATTAGACGTCCTCCCCCCTAGGGATGCCTAGGCACTTGCTCTCACCAGCCATTGTGATGAAGCCCCAGTCTGTGTGTTTCTGGTTCTGACCCTGGCCTGTCTGACTTCGCCTCTGTAGTTTGGGCTCGGCTATGGCTTGCTGCCAGCCCTGACTGTTCACACTTACCTCGGCACAGCATCCACATAACTATCTGTAATGCACCCAAACCCTGCAGCAAAGCCGCTATCCCATTTAGAGAGGTTAGGTGTGAAAACCGGGACAAGTGGTTATGCAGCTAGTTGATCAAGTGTCTGCGCAGCTACAAAAGCCTCCATTATGAGGAAGCACATGGTCAGTGGGATTATGTACACTAGAGCAATGTGAATGCCCTTCCCTCTGGGGTTTGGATCCTCCACACATCGTGTAACACCATCAGTTGATTGAATAACATGAGCCGCCTACCACAGGACCCCGTCCCCAATCCTGGGAACCCCTCCCATCCTCTATTGTTTCCACCCGCCTTCATGTGATGGATCCCACCAATTGGCCGAGGTCTGATAAAGGCTTTAGGGTGTTAATACCATATACATTGTATATCCTAAATGCCCCTTGGGGGTAGCCATGAGTGTTCCTGGGTCTCGTGTGGTGCCATGCTCTCCATTACAAAACCCACCCAGCAGAAACAAAGTAACATAGTATTTAAGGCTGAAAAAAAAACCACCTGTCCATCCAGTTCATCCTGTTGGCCCCCAATGTGGATCCAGAGGAAACAAATACCCCAATGAGGTAAAACCAATTATCATCATTTTAGGAAAAAAAACTCCTTACCGTCTCAAAATATGGCAATCAGAATAATCCCCGGATCACCGACCCTTCTGAGCAATCAGTGATCGAACATGTAATATTGTATCGCTCAAGAAAGGCACCCAGAACCTTATACTCTTTTAGTGAGTTCACCATCACCACGTCCTCAAGAGTTCTTTAGGCTCACCGCTCTTACAGTAAAGACCCCCTTCTATGTTAGTGTTGAAACCTTCTTTACTTTAGAAGTAAAACACGGTGCCCCCTTTGTTACAGTTCTGGATATAATAGATAAGGGAAGAGATCTCTGTACTGATCCCTGATATATTATACATAGTTATTAGAGCGCCCCCTTGTTACAGTCCTGGGTATAATAGATGATGGGAGAGATCTCTGTACGGACCCCTGATATATCTATACATAGTTATTAGAGCGCCCCCTTTGTTACAGTTCTTGATATAATAGATGAGGGAAGAGATCTCTGTACTGATCCCTGATATATTATACATAGTTATTAGAGCGCCCCCTTGTTACAGTCCTGGGTATAATAGATGGGAGAGATCTCTGTACAAACCCCTAATATATTATACATAGTTATTAGAGCGTCCCATTGTTACAGTCCTGGATATAATAGATGATGGGAGAGATCTCTGTACTGACGCCTAATATATCTACACATAGTTATTAGAGCGCCCCCTTGTTACAGTCCTGGGTATAATAGGTGATGGGAGAGATCTCTGTACTGACCCCTGATATATCTATACACAGTTATTAGAGCGCCCCCTTGTTACAGTCCTGGATATAATAGATGATGGGAGAGATCTCTGTACTGACCCCTGATATATCTATACATAGTTATTAGAATGCCCCCTTGTTACAGTCCTGGATATAATAGATGATGGGAGAGATCTCTGTACTGACCCTTGATATATTATACATAGTTATTATAGCGCCCCCTTGTTACAGTCCTGGGTATAATAGGTGATGGGAGAGATCTCTGTACTGACCCCTGATATATTATACATAGTTATTATAGCGCCCCCTTGTTACAGTCCTGGGTATAATAGATGATGGGAGAGATCTCTGTACTGACCCCTGATATATTATACATAGTTATTAGAGCGCCCCCTTGTTACAGTCCTGGGTATAATAGATGATGGGAGAGATCTCTGTGCTGACCCCTGATATATCTATACATAGTTATTAGAGCGCCCCCTTGTTACTGTCCTGGGTATAATAGATGATGGGAGAGATCTCTGTACTGTCCCCTGATATCTCTGTACATAGTTATTAGAGCGCCCCCTTGTTACAGTCCTGGGTATAATAGATGATGGAAGAGATCTCTGTACTGACCCCTGATATATTATACATAGTTATTATAGCGCCCCCTTGTTACAGTCCTGGGTATAATAGATGATGGGAGAGATCTCTGTGCTGACCCCTGATATATCTATACATAGTTATTAGAGCGCCCCCTTGTTACAGTCCTGGGTATAATACATGATGGGGGAGACCTCTGTACTGACCCCTGATATATTATACATAGTTATTAGAGCGCCCCCTTGTTACAGTCCTGGGTATAATACATGATGGGGGAGAGCTCTGTACTGACCCCTGATATATTATACATAGTTATTAGAGCGCCCCTTGTTACCGTCCTGGGTATAATAGATGATGGGAGAGATCTCTGTACTGTCCACTGATATATCTATACATAGTTATTAGAGCGCCCCCTTGTTACAGTCCTGGGTATAATAGATGATGGGAGAGATCTCTGTACTGTCCCCTAATATATTATACATAGTTATTAGAGCACCCCCTTGTTACACTCCTGGGTATAATAGATGATGGTAGAGATCTCTGTACTGACCCCTGATATATTATACACAGTTATTAGAGCGCCCCCTTGTTACAGTCCTGGGTATAATAGATGATGGGAGAGATCTCTGTACTGTCCCCTGATATATCTATACATAGTTATTAGAGCGCCCCCTTGTTACAGTCCTGGGTTTAATACATGAGGGGAGAGATCTCTGTACTGACCCCTGATATATTATACACAGTTATTAGAGCGCCCCCTTGTTACAGTCCTGGGATTTTGTTGGTGAAAAGTAAGAAATCAGACAGTTGAGCTGTGGCTGGGCTGTCCAAGCGGTTGGCAGTACACCCTAGTAATGGATCGGGCGCCGTGTGCCACCCTTTAGGACTGGTGTTTGGAATGCCGGTCTTGGTAAAACTGCCCCAAAAGCTTTAATTTCTTTCACTAATAGTTTTTACAAATCTCTCCCTCCCTAAAGTCCGCGAGGCAGAACTGAGGAGACTGCGCAAAATGAACATGGAGTTTGAGGAGCAGAATGCCATCCTACAGCGACACACGGAGAGCATGGGTAGTGCCAAGGAGCGGCTGGAGCAAGAGCTGGCGCAGGAGGAGAGGCAGACCATGATCCTTCAGCAACAACTCCAGACCATTCGACAGATTCTTCTCACCAGCTTCTCATCGCTACCAATTCCAGGTGAGCCGGTATCAAAGATTTACGGATCAAGCAATCAGCCCCCACGCGTATGCCCAGTCTGGCACGTATGCCCAGTCTGGCACGTATGCCCAGTCTGGTGCTTATGCAGGGGCCGCATGCACTGCTGGAAATCGCGGCTGTTTGCCATCTGCTGGGTTTCTCTGATGGTTTTGGGGGCTTACCACCCTCTTCAGCGCTGTCTTTGGCTGTGAAGGAAGGCCTTCATTGGGTAATAAGGGCTCATGTCACATCTTCCAGGGGCCAGTACTTGCCAGGGAGCAATTTTCCAAGGAAAGCACTGAATACTTAGAGTGTTGGTGATGTGCGGTGATAGAGGGGGGCTGTAGAGTAGATCTGTGGCCCATTCGCACTGTCCCTTGTGGACGGGCCGCGGATCTGACGGCCTCCCTTGACTTCGCTAGACGCACTAAGATGGTTCCTGCTTCCATTTAGTTTTCTGCATGCAGAATCTGGGAAACATCCGCATGTGTCCAGTGAAGAGCGGCCGCCCACGGGTCCCTATTGGTGGGTCTTTCACATGGGTGGCTCATGCCGATTCTGCCAATCTAATCCGGCCACAGACATGAGGCCTAAACTTGATGTATTTCTCAAAAGTTTAAAAAATGTATGAAATACATAAAATTGTACTGCAGTAACCATAGAAACATCTGACTGAAGATCTAAAAGCACCAAAGCGGCACATTTTGTGAAAAACGACATTTATGTCCGTCCCAAAACTTTTGGCCACAACTGGAACTTGTTCTGCAAATATAAGCTTTTGGATTTAAGGTGTTCTATTTTTAGTAAAGTGATAATGTGCATACATTAAGGCACCTAGACGGGGAGGGAGGAGACTCGGAAGGCCATGCACGCTCCCCTGGGTAATATGCAAATAAGGGAGATGGAATAATACCTCCACAGCGCCACCTACTGGAAGCAGCATTCCTTCAAGCCAAAGTCAGACTCTCTTTATATAAGGCTTGTAACAATGACTGGGAATTACAAGCAAAGCCAGCCTCCATGTACAGACAGCTGTTTCAGGGTGTTTGCCCCTCATCAGTGTACAGTAGGAGTCTGGCTGTGCTAGTGAGAGGCCTGGGACGGGGGTCAGAAACGCTATGTTTTCTCCTTAGGGAGACACCTAGATGTAATATGCAAATAAGGGAGATGGAATAATGCATATTACCCAGAGGAGCAGGAATGGCCTATTGCGTCTCCTTACTCACCATCTAGGTGCTCTCCCTAAGGAGAGAAGAAGGCGTTTCTGACCCACCGCCCTCCCACTGAGGGGCAAACACCCTGAAACAGCT
Source organism: Eleutherodactylus coqui (assembly GCF_035609145.1). Lineage (NCBI taxonomy): Eukaryota > Metazoa > Chordata > Amphibia > Anura > Eleutherodactylidae > Eleutherodactylus > Eleutherodactylus coqui. The sequence continues at coordinate 224,118,841 of NC_089843.1, forward strand.
GTCTGTACCTGGAGTCTGGCTTTGCTTGTAATTCCCAGTCATTGTTACAAGGCTTGTACAGTCTGACTTTGGCTTGAAGGAATGCTGCCTTCCAATAGGTGGCGCTGTGCAGCTATTATTCCATTACATTAATGCATACAGATGAGGGCAGAGCTGCACCCCATCAAGCTGTGATTTGTGTATATAAAGATAATTGTGTGTTTGCATACTGCCTTGGACTATCCCTGTCGGGCCGGATTGCTGGGTTGCTCTAGTGTTTGTATACAAGGGAGTGCAGGAATACCTCTAAGCTCCACAGACTGAAGGAGTACCCAAAAATGCCAACCATCATCTCTGTCTGCTGGGTAGAAGCGGCATCTGACGGCACGCCTGGAGGAACGGCTTCCACAAGTCCTGCCGCCACACTGTGTGCTCTGTAGATGTAATGCTGTCTCCCTCCTCCTATACAGGCACAGGAGAGACTCCCACCGTGGGGAACCTAGATGTCTACATGGCCAAGCTGCACAGCGTCATAGAGGGGAACCCGGTACAGCATGAGAAGCTGGTCCTCCGCATAAAGGAGATCCTGTCCCGAATAAACAGGTGCGCCATGTGTATAACCCCACCCCCCCACAATAAACCCCTCCCCCGCGGACTGTCCCGGCCTGCGGGGCCACATTGCACATGTGTCACTTCAGCGCCAGTACCTTTGGAAGGCTGCTCCTGCTTCAGGCTCCTCGGAGATGCCTTGTTTTACGCCCGCATTTACTTTATATCCTCGGTAAACTCTCATTGGATTCTTTTGTTTAGAAAGAAATCCCAAATTTTGAGAAAATTCTTAAACCTTAGCATTTTTCATATGGATTTTTTTTTTCTACTTGTGAAGTAGCTGGTGTAACGCCCAAAGCAGTTAACCCCTTAGTGACCAAGCCTGTTCGCGCCTTAGTGACGGAGCCAAATGTTACATATCTGACATGTGTGACTTTAACAGAATAACTCCGTAAAGGCTCTGCAGATCCCAGTGATTCTGACTTTGTTTTTTCGCCACATGTTGGACTTCATTTAGGTGGAAAAATAGGCCGATAGAATTTGTGTATATTTATTAAAAGTGCAAAAGTAGGGAAAAGTTTGAAAAAATCATTTTTTCACATTTTCAACTGTAATATCTCAAATATGTACAAACATAGTACAAATCTTTGCTAAGATATAGATTTCCATCTGTTCACTTTATTCTGGAAGCACATTTGAAAAGCTTTCTTTTTTTTTTTTTTTTACCATTTATGAGACGTACAAATTTAACATTTACTTCTCAGCATTTTGAGGAACACTTTGTTTTCCTGCCCCAAGCCAAAATTTTAAAGGCTCCTGGGTGTCAGAATTATAGATACCCCCCCCCCAAATGACCCAATTTTATAAACTACCCCCCTTAATGTGTGGACTGAGGGGGGCAGGAGGATTTTGACCCCACTTTCTTTTTTAGGAATGAATACAATTTAGAGGAGAAAAAATAAAATTTCATATCATGAAAATGAGGCTTAACACCCCAAAATAGTCTCCCCCCCCCCCCCCCCCCGTTTGTCCTGTTTTCAGAAACGCACCCATTCAGGCCCTAATCTTATGTCTGGATGCACAACGGGGTCCAAACATAAAGCAGCAGCCAATGGCTTCAGAACAGACATTCAGGCCCCATTGCCCGCTTGTAGAGCCGTTGAGGGGCCAAAACAATGGAGAACCCCACAAGTGACCCCATTGTGAACACTAGCCCCCCTAACACATTCATCTAGGGGTGTACGGGGGATTTAGACTCCAGTGTTTGAATGAATATAAACAAAGAAGGAAAAATTATGAGCTTCATTTTTTAGAGGCAATTGTCATTTTATAAACAGCTTTTTTTGTACAGCGTTCGCAGGAATGAAGACTTACACCCCAAAATGGATCCCCCTGTTAGTTCCGTGTTCAGAGACATACCCATTGTGGCCCCAGTCTTATGTCTGGAAGCACAATGGGGCCCAAACTGAAAGCAGCAGCCGATGGCTTCAGAACAGACCTTTTGCATGAAGGTGTTTCGGGCCCCATTGCCACTTGTAAAGCCCTTGAGGGGCCAAAACGATGGAGAATCACGGAGACAGAAAAGTCTACATATTCAGTGAGTTATTGTGAGCAGCGGTCTCACTAGACAGTTCACCTGTCAGTCCTTTTATGAGAGCTCTGCCATCCCCGGTCTCTGCATGGTGTCAGGATATATAGAGGGATTGGATGGTTGACGCACTGTATCCTCAATGAGTTATAAATGATCACTCCTCCGTATAACCCCCGTCTGTAGTGTCTCTAAAGGATTTCAATAAAGATTTTTCTTAAGTCTATACCTGTGAAAAATGATGGAGAACCCCCACAAATGACCCCATTTTGAAAACTAAACCCCTTAATGAATTCATCTAGGGGTCTACTGAGCATTTTTACCCTAAAGTTTTTGAATAAATCTAAGCAAAGCAGCAGCAATAAATTTTTTGGCAATTGTGTCAATTTAAAAAGTTTTTTTTTCTTTGCACAGCACACATATAAATGACTAGCTGATATACCCGGCTTCGCCCGAGTTATATATATATATATACTAGCTGATATACCCGGCTTCGCCCGAGTAAATTTGGTACTGGTGTTTATCTAGTGTTCACACGGAAAGTCTTATACAGTCGTGGTTACTGTAGAGATACCGGGAAAAACATATGTTCACTTAACTTTTCCTATTTATGACATAATCAATGCTCTTGCCAAATGTTAAGTTTCTACGACATCGGGAAGTGAGAGAATTAGTAGTCTGTCTATCAGTCCTTGGCTGGCTGTCCTTTTCTTTCCCTCCCCAAAATGGATCCCCCGTTTGTCCCGTGTTCAGAACCATACCCCTTGTGACCCCAATCTACTTACAGGACCCAGGGCTAGGCCTATAATGGAAGGAGCACTCGTTGGACTTCAGGGTACAACGGAATAAATTCCAGGCCCCATCGCCCACTTGTAGAGCCATTGAGCGGCCAAAACAACAAAGAACCCCCACAAATGACCCCACTTTGAAAACTAGACCCCTTAATGAATTCATCTAGGGGTGTGCTGCGTATTTTGACCCCACAGTATTTAAATAAATCTAAGCAAAGCAGAAGGAAAAAATTACGATTTTTTTTTTTTTTTGTGCAGCATACATAGGAATGAAGACGCTCACCTCACAATGGATCCCCCTGTTACCCCCCCCCCCCCCCGTGTTCAGAAACATACCCGTTGAAATATACCACTATTGTGTAGCCTCCACTCTTCTCTTTACAAGTCTGATGCCCATAACGGGGTTGATCGCGGCCCTCGCTCACCGCTCTGTTACCTTTAGTAGCCAGGAGCGAGGAGATGTCACATGTCCCAGCCCCCCCCCCCCCCCCCCCAGCTTCTGCGCCTACACCCACCACTTTACCAACAGGCCAATGCGCTGAAGTTGGGGGTCCGCGTGTAAAGAGCCCGTTGGGGGACATCGCCAGTTTACACTTTTGTTCTTACTTTACATGATCCATTGGATAACGGCGATCATGTGACCGGGAACGGCATGCAGCGGTCCCCGGTGACATCTCTGCTACACATGCTACTCGGGAGCAGAGAGATTTTTAATTTTCTGGGCCACGAGCCCTTCTGTGCACGATGTTTAGAATGTGATGTAAGGTCCTGGAAGGACTAGAATGTCGCAGAGGAGGGAGGTGAGTACTTTCAGCTTCCCTCATGGATCCAATGCATGAGGGTACCTAAATGTTTAACCCTTTGCAATCCAATCTTAGATTCAGGGCTTCCTAGGGAGCTTTCTCTTTCTGCGATTATACAATGGCGCTATCTGCTGGCTAGAGTCAGTACTGCAGAGTGTGACACGCCGGAGAGGTGCCGACAACAGAGCGGCCAGTAATCTACAGTAAGAATACCCTGCCGGATGTCTTCTGACATCAGAGCTGTACAGGCTTCAATCAGAATGTTGTTAGAAGTCAGACAGTGGATTGGAAAGGGTTAACTTTTTTTTACACTTTGATTCGATCACCATGATCCATTGGATAACGGCGATCACATGCCCAGGGGTCACTCACCGCAGCCCCCATGACAGCTGCAGGAGCGGTCACATCCACATGCCCTGGCTTTAATTCTCAGAGCGAGTCTGTTTTTTACGGCCTTGACGATTAAAGCTCACAAAGCCAGGACTTCAGACAATGGGGTGGTCACTAAGGGGTTAACATCTATTTACATTTCACACAATGGTCCCACTTTTTTGGGATTGCCCCGTTTCACTTTCCTGTGATCGCTGTGACTTGATGTCCCTGCCCGCACGTGCCCAGAGCTCATACTGCTGAGTCTATGGGTCTCTGAGCAATGCTGTGTGCCTATGGCTCTCCTGGCACAGTCGGGTCGCAGAGAAGCTGGCAGATGAGCTGCCTGACTGCCAGGATGCTGGGGGAGGGCACAGCTGGGCTGCCGAGCTGTGACTGGCTGTCGCCGCCATCACATGCCGATTGGACTGCAGTCAGGGCTCTGTGATCTGAGCGGTCATTGGAGCGATCGCAGAGGTCCTGCACAGCAGCGGTGGTCCAAGGGGATTCTCCTCAGGGAGGTTTTAGGAGGCCTGGACATTATAGTGTAAGGGCAGTCCTTAAATGCTAAACAGGTGCCATCTCAGGGCACCCAGAGTGATTATTGGTTGGGTAATCTTTGGATCCCGGGACGCTGAGCGATAAGGATTGACTTCTTCTTCGTTCACATTAGGCATGTATTAAAACCAAGCGATAATAACGGTATATGTAACATAGTAACAAGTATGTAAGGCTGAATGAAGACATTGTCCATCTAGTCCAGCCTGTCTATCCTCCTGTGTTGATCCAGAGGAAGGAAAAAAAACCCAAGGCCAGAAGCCAATTAGCCCTTTGGGGGAAAAATTCCTTCCCGACTCCCTAATGGCAATCAGACTGTTCCCTGGATCAACCCCTAATAGTTCGTACCTGCCTGTATACCCGGATTAATAATTACCCTAAGATTTATATCCTGTAATATCCTTCCTCTCCAGAAAGACATCAAGTCCCCTTTTAAACTCCTCTATGGATCCTGCCATCACCACGTCCTCAGGCAGAGAGTTCCACAGTCTCACTGCTCTTACAGTAAAGAACCCCCTTCTGTGTTGGTGATGAAGCCTGCTTTCCTCTAATCGTAGCGGATGTCCTCTTGTTACCGCCGCAGTCCTGGGTGTAAACAGATCCTGGAGAGATCCTTGTATCGTCCCCTCATGGATTTATACATAGTTATTTGGTCGCCCCTTACCCGTCTTTTTCCCAGGGTAAATAATCCCAGTTTTGGTGCCTCTCTGGGTATTCCAGTCCCGTTATTCCATGTATTAGTTTAGTTGCCCTTCTTTGTACCCCTCCAGCACTGTAACATCCTTCCTGAGCCCCGGTGACCAGAACTGTACGCAGTATTCCATGTGAGGCCTGACAAGTGCCTTATATAGTGGGAGGATAATGTTCTCGTCCTTCGCCCCTATACCTCTTTTAATGCACCCCAAGACTTTATTTGCCTTTGCAGCAGCTGACTGGCATTGGTTACTCCGGTTTAGTCTACAGCCCACTAGTACCCCCAGATCCTTTTCCATATCACTTTTCCCTAGTGGTACCCCATTAAGTGAATATTGGTAACATCCATTCTTGCTGCCCATGTGCATAACCTTACATTTATCCACATTGAACTTCATTTGCCATTTTTCTGCCCAGCCCCCGGCTTATCTCGGTCCGTTTGTAGCCGCACATTGTCCTCCATTCCCCCCCCCCCCGATCCCACGGCTTATCTCGGTCCGTTTGTAGCCGCACATTGTCCTCCATTCCCCCCCCCCCCCCCCCCCCCCCGATCCCCGGCTTATCTAGGTCAGTTTGTAGCCGCACATTGTCCTCCATCCTCCCCCCCCCCCCCCCCACCAATCCCCCGGCTTATCTCGGTCCGTTTGTAGCCGCACATTGTCCTCCGTTGCATTAATTATATTGTATAATTTTTTGTCATCTGCAAATATTGATATTTTGCTGTGCAGCCCCTCTATCAGGTCGTTGATAAATATGTTGAACAGAGTGGGGCCCAATACTGAACCCTGTGGCCCCCTGCTAGCGACGGGGGCCCAATCAGAGTATGAACCATTTATTACCCCCCTCTGCTTTCTATCTCTGAACCAGTTTTTTACCCACTTACACACGTTTTCGCCCAATCCGAGCTGCCTCATTTTGTATATTAGCCTATTATGTGGCACGGTGTCAAAGGCTTTAGAGAAGTCCAGATATACAAGATCAATAGATTCTCCCAGGTCCAGCTTAGAGCTTACTTCATCGTAGAAGCTGATCAGATTTGTTTGACATGACAGACCCTTCATGAACCCATGCTGGTGAGGAGTTATTCCCTTGTTCTCCTTGAGGTGCTCATCGATGGCGTCTCTCAGAATCCCCTCGATGATTTTTCCCGTTACTGAAGTGAGACTTACTGGCCTGTAGTTACCAGGCTCACTTTTGCTCCCTTTTTTGTAAATTGGAACCACGTTGGCAATGCGCCAATCCAATGGTACAACACCGGTCTTGATAGTGTCTAGAAATATTAGGTATAGCGGCCTAGCTATCTCATCACTTAGTTCCTTTAGTATCCTTGGGTGTATTCCATCTGGGCCTGGCGATTTATCAATTTTAGTTTTCTTTAGATGCTTCCGCACCTCCTCCTGCGTCAGGTATGAGATATTTTGTGAGGGGTTCGTTTTATTCCCCTGCATCTCGTGTGGCATTTCCTTTTCTTTGGTGAATACACTTGAGAAGAAACTGTTTAGTAGATTTGCTTTTCCTTCGTCATCATCAATGATTTCTCCTGCATTGTTTTTTAAAGGGCCAGCGCTCTCCCTGCAAATCCTTTTGCTGTTAATATAGTTGAAAAATAGCTTCGGGTTGTTTTTGCTCTCTTTGGCGATCCGTCTTTCTGCCTCCTCCTTGGCAGTTTTGATCGTATCTTTGCATATTTAGTTTTTTTCCCTGTATGATTTTAGCGCTTCTTCGCTGCCTTCTTGCTTTAGTAGTTTGAACGCTTTCTTCTTTTCGTTTATTGCCCCTCGTACCGTCTTGTCGACCCACATTGGTTTCCTTTTAGTTGAGTTTCTTTTATTTTTAAAGGGAATGAACTGCTCACATGAGGTGATTAGGATCCTTTTGAACTTTTCCCATTTGTCCTCCGTACTGATATTTTTGAGGATGTTGTCCCAATTAATGTTACCGATAGTTCTAAGCTCATCAAATTTTGCTTTACTAAAGTTTGGTTTCTTTGTCACTCCCTGATAAGGCTTCCTATTGATTGACAGCTGGAAGTTGATTATATTGTGGTCGCTGTTCCCCAAGTGCCCCTCAACCTGTACCCCCTTTATACGCTCCGGTTTGTTAGTTAGTACTAGGTCCAGAATGGCCCTCCCTCTAGTTGGTTCTCGCACAAGTTGGTTCAGGTAATTGTCTTTAATTACTCTCAAGAACTTATCACCCCTGTGAGATTTGCAGGTTTCCTTCTCCCATGTTATATCTGGGTAATTAAAGTCCCCCATGATAATTACTTCGTTTCGTTTTGACACCTCTTCTATCTGCCTTAGTAGTAAGTCTTCAGTTTCTTCTGTTGTTTTTGGTGGTCGATAGAAGACCCCTATCAGGATTTTGTTATTTTTTCCTCCCTGTATTTCTATCCACAGAGATTCCACCTCTTCGTCTCCTACCCCTATATCCTCCCGTAGCCTCGGCTTCAAGTTCGATTTGACGTACAGACATACCCCTCCCCCTTTCTGGTTCCTTCGGTCCCTACTGAAGAGATTGTACCCCTGCAAATTCACCGCCCAATCGCACTTATCATCAAGCCATGTTTCAGTAATTCCGACTATATCATAGTTTTCATCAGTCATTCTCGCTTCAAGCTCGCCCACTTTACCGATCAGACTTCGTGCATTCGTGATCATACAATTTATATCATTTTTTTTGTTTTTTAAATTTGTTTTGTTGCTATTCGTACTTATGGCTGATCTATCAGTTCTAACTGTACTATCCCCACCCCCTGCTCGACCCCCATTCCCTTTGCTTGGACCCGGATCGCTAGTTACACTGGCTACCCCACTATTTCTCATTTTACCCTCCCCCCCCCCCCCCCAGTCCCTAGTTTAAACACTCCTCCAGCCTTCTAGCCATCTTTTCCCCCAGCACAGCTGCCCCCTCCCCATTAAGATGCAGCCCGTCCCTACGGTAGAGCCTGTAGTCAACAGCAAGGTCAGCCCAGTTCTCCAGGAACCCAAATCCCTCCTTCTTACACCAACTCCGGAGCCACTTGTTTACCTCCCTAAGATCCTGCTGCCTTTCTAGTGTGGCTTTAGGTACAGGTAGTATTTCCGAGAAAACTACCCTGGAGGTCCTCGCCCTGAGCTTGGACCCTAAGTCCCTGCTGTCATGTAGAATTATTTACCATGTGAGCCGGCCGTCGTTCATCTATGAGCCACTGCCTTCTAGTTGTGAATGGAGGTGGGCAGCAGGAAGAGATCCCCAGCGCGCGCCGCCTCCGATCAGTAAACGATCACTCTTGTGGGGAAAGGACATGAGTGCCAATCTTTGGGACGACTGTAATGGCGCAGAAGCGCCTGCCAATGGTGCCATGTAAAAGCCCTTCTATCTGCTGTCGACCCTCCACCCGTCACACCCTAGTAACTGGTCTCTATACAGGCGTACGGTGTACAGACCTGTCTTCCATAGCCACCCTCGTGACGACCTCGGCTCCCCTGCTATGAGGCACATAGAGACTTTGTAACCCAATGTGATATTGTTATCGGAACCTATCCAGCCAAGAAGAAAGGTACGGGCAGCCACGTCTGTGCCACCTTTACCACCGGGACGCTGCAGCTCAGTGGATGGATCTCTAGCCCACCCACCTCCATGCCACTGTCCACAGATGCACAATGGCCTGCTGCCACGGGACGTCCACCGTCTGATTTTTATGCTTGCAGCATCGGCATGACCAATTATTGTCCGTTGTTCAGTCGCCGCCGGAGTTTACAGGGAACGATCATCACTCCATGATCAGGCCGTGTGGAAGGGCCCCACGTCATAGCAGGTGACCAGGCAGATCTCTTTAGGGAGGTGCTACAGTTTGTTCAGGCCACTTCCCTTCCTCCTGATAGTTTCCATCCCTCCTCTGACATTTATGGTCCTGGGGTTTTTTTTCAACTGTTTTTAGTCCCAGAAACAGAGTTTTAATTTTGGCTCCTCCAAGCCCTCTATGGATAAATGTGGCACGTGGTCCAGCTCCATTATACAGCTGACACCCCCCACCAACGGGCCTAACAAGGGTCTGCAGGGCAGCCGTGGGCATGGGCCAGAGGGAGGGCATGGTTAAGTACTTGTCCAGGCAGTGGCCTTTCATTGGTTACTAGCAGATGTATTGTCTGGCCTGTAACCGCCATCTAATAACCTTCTGTCGGCCTGGAGGGGGCGCTGCCGGTGGTGACCAGGTGGTATATATTTATATTCCACAACCTTCTGCTCTGTAACCGCCATCTAATAACCTTCGGTCGGCCTGGAGCGGCCGCTGCCGGTGGTGACCAGGTGGTATATATTTATATTCCACAGCACTTCTGCTCTGTAACCGCCATCTAATAACCTTCTGTCGGCCTGTAGGGGGCGCTGCCGGTGGTGACCACATAGTATATATTTATATTCCACAACCTTCTGCTCTGTAACCGCCATCTAATAACCTGTCGGCCTGGAGCGGCCGCTGCCGGTGGTGACCAGGTAGCATATACTTATATTCCACAACCTGATTGGTTGTTTGGGTGGAATGGAGCAGAAGTGTTGTGGAATATAGATCTATGCGGCCAGGTCCAGTAGTACGGAGAGGCGGCCATTGCACCGAATCCTCAGAGACCCTTTCTATATTTCTTGGTTGTTTCTTAACCCCCTGATCTTCTTTTTCAGTGATCATCTGTAGGATTTGGCTCTGAAGATGTAGAAGCCCGAAGACGAAGCGTTGTGAAGAGCAAGAATACCGAGTGACAATACATGGAGATTGTGGGCGCTTTGTGATTAGTAAACTGTGTGACTGTGTCCGTGTTCACGAGCCTGCGGTGATGATGTGACGCTAAGACCATGACACATAAAGTATAGTCGGCCGACTAATGCGCACTCTGGTAACGACGCTCACACTGTATCGGGGCCTCCTATGGACACCGGCCGTATTAGTAGACACACCCGGCTCGTGGCGCCTCTGTCCTCCTGCATACATCCCCTAGCTGTTGGCCCTGTACACACAGTAGCTTCTTGTAGTTACAGATTAGATTGAGGTACTGACATTCCCTAAAAAGACAGCAGTAAGTGTTCATTAAAGGGGTTTTCCAGGGAGAATTCTACTAATGACCTATGATCAGGATGGGTCATCAATAGTTGATCGCTGGGGTTTATTGCTCTGCTCCCCGACCAATCAGCTGGCGGGCACATGCTGTCAGCGCCGCAAATACACGGTCAAAGCTGAAGGAGGTGAAGTCTCCACACTGACCTCCAGGTAGTGGCCGGCGCTTGTAACTGCAGGCTGGGGACTCATCGAAATCAACGCGAGCCGTGCCTGCAGTTACAAGCATCGGCCACTACATGTGCTTCGGCACTCCTGCACATTTAATATCTGCACAAGTGGTGTTCATACCAACTGCAGATTGAATGCAAGATTGGTGCACAATTTGATCAAATGAAGTAGGCCCATCCGCCGCATCTTGCCGAACCTTAATGGATGGGTTTGTAGCTCTACAGACATCTCGCCCTCTTTCTCGCCCCCTTGTCAACACTTTTTATTAAGCATTTTGAAAAGTACAAAAAATAGAAATGAATGAAGTTGCGTCCCGGTGTCCATGGCGATAACATCATGGCGTTCAGCAGGGCTTCGCCATCGTACTGGGAAATGTGAGAACAAGAGAAACATTGAGAGTCCAAGTTTTATACATATATTAAACAAGGTCAAGAGCGGCCTAAAGAGCAGGGGATGCTGGGAAGATGGGGGGGGGGGTGTCACCATCGCGGTACCCCAAACTAAAAAGATGAAATGTAAATAGAGATAAGGGGAATCGTCTGACAACGACTGAATCGCTAACGGCGGTCAGCAGATGGAGTTGATCAGGTTCAGTGTTAGACTCCGGTATTGGCGAGCGTCTCGTGGGCGCAGATGTTACCCAAGAGGGATCGAACTTCATGAAAAGGAACCCAGACTTGTGCAATTGTTTGCATCTCGGAGAACAGATGTGCCTGGTTTACATGGCGGTGGAGTCAGGGAGGTCTCACATGTAGCCACCATTGGGTCCTTGTGTAATACGGCCAATAAGCCTATAAAGTAAGCCAAGGCTCTGCGCCAATATCTAATCGATGTAGACAAGACCATCAGACATGCAGGACCACTCCAATCACCGCACAACCTCGAAAGCACAGGGCAGGGTGGTGCGGTACCACATGGGCGACACATCCCAGCACGTGCCATCTCCAATATGGTGACATTGATGGAGCAATGGAAGATGGTATACCATATACTCCGCCCGTTCTATAGCGGCTCCCAAATCGCTATGCCAATTATTTACGTAGGATGTGGCTATGATCTTGGATGTCTACATGATCCTATAAAGGGGGAGGTGTAGAGTTTGGGAATCACAGATGAAGCCTGATCACGGCGGATGTTCACACTCAGGGAGCGATTCGTTATTAAGCTGGAGGGAAATGGTTCCTTCTTCAGGTATTCTTAGCGGCTCTCATTTCCTCAAGAGAATGGAATGGTGTGGAACAAGAAGTAAGGTGGTGCAGGGGTGGAAATGGTGACCGCAAGCAGAGCGGCAGGTAGCTGCAGGGGAGCTCCGAGGTAGACAGGGCAGCGCCAGGAGGAGGAACGCACTGTCCCAGAGACTAACTGACCCATAGAGCCTCCAGATGCAGTGTGGGTCCATCGCCCTAAGCTTGTGAGGCCTGCGATATGAAACGGCTGCAGCTCCTGTCACCACATCAAGATGGCAGCCAAGGGACGATCAAGCCACGCCGCGTGCCCGCAGGTCTGCATGCCAGGCTGGGAGGACAACAAAGGCCCCAGGTTTGTAGAGGTGACTAGGCAGGTAAGTAGACACCTGAACAAGCTCCAACCTGATGGAGATGTGACGCTCTGTTCTGCAAGTAGAGCTAGCTCTGGTCCGGGCCCTCAATAAATGCCAGTGCTTCACTCCTCAAGTAAGCCATAACACCTGTGGTGCGCTGCAGCCTCAGGAGGGTTTCCAAACCGGTCCCCGGAACATGAGGAGGGTTGCTATAATGAACTGCAGCTGGATGGCAATCGATATGGCAGATCTGACCCCTGATATATCTATACACAGTTATTAGAGCGCCCCCTTGTTACACTCCTGGGTATAATAGATGATGGGAGAGATCTCTGTACTGACCCCTGATATACATAGTTATTAGAGCGCCCCCTTGTTACAGTCCTGGGTATAATAGATGATGGGAGAGATCTCTGTACTGAGCCCTGATATATCTATACATAGTTATTAGAGCGCCCTCTTGTTATAGTCCTCGGTATAATAGATGATGGGAGAGATCTCTGTACTGACCCCTTATATATATACATAGTTATTAGAGCTCCCCCTTGTTACAGTACTGGGTATAATAGATGATGGGAGAGATCTCTGTACTGACCCCTGATATATCTATACATAGTTATTAGAGCGCCTCCTTGTTACAGTCCTCGGTATAACAGATGATGGGAGAGATCTCTGTACTGACCCCTGATATATCTATACATAGTTATTACAGCTCCCCCTTGTTACAGTCCTGGATATAATAGATGATGGGAGAGATCTCTGTACTGACCCCTGATATATCTATACATAGTAATTAGAGCGCCCCCTTGTTACACTCCTGGGTATAATAGATGATGGGAGAGATCTCTGTACTGACCCCTGATATACATAGTTATTAGAGCGCCCCCTTGTTACTGTCCTGGGTATAATAGATAATGGGAGAGATCTCTGTACTGACCCCTGATGTATCTATACATAGTTATTAGAGCGCCCCCTTGTTACACTCCTGGGTATAATAGATGATGGGAGAGATCTCTATACTGACCCCTGATATATTATACACAGTTATTAGAGCGCCCCCTTGTTACAGTCTTGGGTATAATAGATAATGGGAGAGATCTCTGTACTGACCCCTGATACATCTATACATAGTTATTAGAGCGCCCCCTTGCTACAGTACTGCGTATAATAGATGATGGGAGAGATCTCTGTACTGACCCCTGATATATCTATACATAGTTATTAGAGCGCCCCCTTGTTACAGTCCTGGGTATAATAGATGATGGAGGAGATCTCTGTACTGACCCCGATATATCTATACATAGTTATTAGAGCACCCCCTTGTTACAGTCCTGGGTATAATAGATGATGGGAGAGATCTCTGTACTGACCCATGATATATTATACATAGTTATTAGAGCGCCCCCTTGTTACACTCCTGGGTATAATAGATGATGGGAGAGATCTCTGTTCTGACCCCTGATATATCTATACATAGTTATTAGAGCGCCCCCTTGTTACAGTCCTGGGTATAATAGATGATGGGAGAGATCTCTGTACTGACCCTTGATACATCTATACATAGTTAGTAGAGCGCCCCCTTGTTACAGTCCTGGGTATAATAGATTATGGGGGAGATCTCTGTACTGAGCCCTGATATATCTATACATAGTTATTAGAGCGCCCCCTTGCTACAGTCCTGCGTATAATAGATGATGGGAGAGATCTCTGTACTGACCCTTGATATATTATACATAGTTATTAGAGCGCCCCCTTGTTATAGTCCTGAATAGAACAGATGAGGGGAGAGGTCTCTTTACGGTCCCTCATATATCTATACATAGTTATTAGAGCGCCCCCTTGTTACAGTCCTGGGTATAATAGATGATGATGGAGTTCTCTGTACTGACCCCTGATATATGTATATATATTTATTAGAGCGCTTTTTTTTTTTACAGTTCTGGGTATAATAGATGATGGGAGAGATCTCTGTACTGGCCCCTGATATATTTATACATAGTTATTAGAGCGCCCCCTTCTTACAGTCCTGGGTATAATAGATGATGGGAGAGATCTCTGTACTGACCCTGATATATCTATACATAGTTATTAGAGCGCCCCCTTGTTACAGTCCTGGGTATAATAGATGATGGGAGAGATCTCTGTACTGAATCCTGATATATTATACATAGTTATTAGAGCGCCCCCTTGTTACAGTCCTGGGTATAGTAGGTGATAGTAGAGATCTCTGTATTGTCCCCTGATATATCTATACATAGTTATTAGAGCGCCCCCTTGTTACAGTCCTGGGTATAGTAGGTGATAGTAGAGATCTCTGTATTGTCCCCTGATATATCTTTACATAGTTATTAGAGCGCCCCCTTGTTACACTCCTGGGTATAATAGATGATGGGACAGATCTCTGTACTGACCCTGATATATTATACATAGTTAGTAGAGCGCCCCCTTGTTACAGCCCCGGGTATAAATAGATTGTAGGAGAGATCTCTGTATTGTCCCCTGATCCAAGTGCTAATGACCACTTGTCCATTACTCTGTGTGTGAATGCTTCTCATGCTCTGCCCCTGATCACATGATGGTGACATCATAAGAGATCCTAAATCATAAAATTTGCAGAGCTGACAGCAACCATGGCATATTAGTCTCTTACTCCTCACCTCTACCCGAGTCAACCTAAACAACCAATCGCCGTGAACCAGTCAAACCAAATAACCAATCACTGTGAATCAGCCAACCCAAACAACCAATCAGGTTGTGAATCGAGCAGAAGTGTTGTGGAATATAGAGATGTGCGAGCTGGACAGCGGCCTGTGATGATGTCACTGTAATATGATTAATCACCTGGGCTACAACCCACACCTCTGATCACAGGATGTTGATGTCATGACTGCTGATTCACTTTATTAAAAACCTGCATGTCCCGGCAGCCGCTGTCTGCTGACAGGACCTGTAATAATGTCACAGTCATGTGATCAGTCACCTGTGTGGGAGGAGTCCGGGATCACATGGCGGTGATGTAATCACAGATCCTAAACCAGTACAGGCCGACGAAATGTATGTAATACAGCTGTGTCTGTGACATGCCCGTTTAGGGTAGCAGAGCTGTGTGTGTCTGTGACATGCCCGTTTAGTGTAGCGGAGCTGTGTGTGTCTGTGACATGCCCGTTTAGTGTAGCGGAGCTGTGTGTGTCTGTGACATGCCCGTTTAGGGTAGCGGAGCTGTGTGTGTTTGTGACATGCCCGTTTAGGGTAGCGGAGCTGTGTGTGTCTGTGACATGCCCGTTTAGTGTAGCGGAGCTGTGTGTGTCTGTGACATGTCCGTTTAGGGTAGCGGAGCTGTGTGTGTTTGTGACATGTCATAGTTTTCCTCAGACCTTATTCTTTACAGTTCGTCTACTTTACTGGTATGACTTCTAGCATTGGTCCCCTTATTGGTCAGACCTATCAGCATTGGTCAGCATTAGAGATGAGCAAGCGTACTCGTTAAGGCAAATTACTCGAGCGAGTATCGCCATTTTCGAGTACATGCCTGCTTGTCCGAAAAGATTCGGGGGTGGGCGGTGAGTTGTGGGGGGGGGGGGGGGGGGAGGAGGAAGATTCCCCACCCATCCCCTTCCCTCCCCCCGCTCTCTCCCCTCCGCCCCCCCCGAAGCTTTTCGGGCAAGCAGCCATGTACTTGAAAATGGCGATACTCGAGTAATTTGCCTTAACGAGTACGCTCGCTCATCTCTAGTCAGCATACCTTTTTAAAAGGTTGGGGTTATTTTTTTAAATTTAAGTGTATCCCTATTAACTATTCTGCCAGTTCAAATTGTTCTAATCACCCCCCACCCCCACCCCCACCCCCACCCCACCCTCATTTCCATTACTTAGTCCCACGTCACAATCTACACTACCTTCCTCTTTGCTCCCCCCTTCCCCCCTGGCCCAAGTTTAAACACTCTTCTAGCCATCTTCTCCCCCAGCACAGCTGTCCCCTCCCCATTGAGATGCAGCCCGTCCCTACGGTAGAACCTGCAGCCAACAGCAAAGTCAGCCCAGTTCTCCAGGAACCCGAAGCCCTCCTTCTTACACCAACTCTGGAGCCACTTGTTTACCTCCCTAAAATCCCGCTGCCTTTCCTTTGAGGCATGAGGTACAGGTGGTCTTTCAGGAAATACTACTTTGAAGGTCCTTGCCCTAAGCTTACATCCTACTTCCACGTACCTCTAACTTTGTCATCTGTGCCAATGTGTACCATGACCAACTCAAGCACCAGAAAGACAACGCATGTGTCGACAATCCTGGTCTTTGTGGTTGATTGCCCTGACTGTCCCCCTAATAATTGAGTCCCCCACTACCAGGACCTGTCTAGCCTGCCCTGCGCGCCTATTCTCCTTCTTACTGAAGTAGACATCCCCCTGGCAGTCTGAGGGCATATTGTGAGGAAAAAGTGCTAATCCTGTAATGGCATCCCCTTCATCTGCTAACTTTGCAAATTTGTTGGGGTCTTTCAGTTCAGGACTAGCCTTCCTGGATCTCTTCTATCTATGCTTCCACCTGTCACCCAGCAAGTTTTCTGCTCATCCTGCTCTCCCAAACTACCATCCACCCCCACATGTACCTCAGTTAGTGCCCGCTGTAAGTAATAGGAAAATATGACACAGTGGGAATAACTGAGACCTGGTTGGATGAAAGCTGTGACTGGGCGGTGAACTTACAGGGTTACAGTCTGTTCAGAAGGGATTGTAAAAAACTAAGTGGGAGGGGCTTGTTTTTATGTAAAATCCTGTTTAAAGCCCACACTGCTGGAAGATATATGTGAGGGAGAGGAACATGTGGAATCCCCATGGATAAAAATACATAGAGGTTGAAACAGCACTAAAATCCTCATAGGGCTTTGCTGTAGACCACCAAATATAACAGAAGTGTCATAAATCGAATCAGGGACCTCCGGCGCTCCAGTGAGTAGTTCTCACTGCTGGGCTATCCAGCATGTGGACAGTTACCTTGCATGACTCCCAGCCTTCTTCCATGATTAAAGTTATCTAGTTCCTGTCACCTCGTCCTGACCCTACCTCTGTTCCTGATTGGGACCATTATTAAAGCCTGCCACTGAACCAGCGTGTGATTATTCTGTTCCTCAGCATTGACTAATCAAGCTCCACTTCTGCCTGCCCATCTGCTTTTGTGACAAGACCTCCTGATACCACTGCTGATATTCAAAAATGGGTCAAAAAGTGAACCTGTAAACTACAGACCAGTAAGTCTTACTTCTATTGTGGGTACAATGTGTGAAGGGTTTCTAAGAGATGCCGTCCTGGAGGACCTGAAGGACAATGTCCAACAATGTATAACTACGTATCAGTGGGTTTATGAGAGATCGCTGCTGTCACACCAACCTGATCAGTTTCTACGAGGAGGTAAGTTCTAGACTGGATCGGGGAGTCACTGGATCTTATGTATCTGGACTTTTCCAAAGCGTTTAATACTCTGCCTCATAAAAGGTTGGAATATAAGATGAGAATGCTTGGTCTGGGGGAGAATGTATGTAAGTAACTGGCGGCTCCGTGATAGAAAGCAGAGGGGGGTTACAAAAGGTACATGCTCCGATCGGGCCCTATTTTTAACTTATTAATGACCTGGTAGAAGAATTTCTCAGTAAAATATCAATATTTGCAGACGATACGAAATTATGCAAAGTAATTAAAGGGGTTGTCCTGTGAAACAAAGTGGGGTTATACACTTCTGTATGGCCATATTAATGCACTTTGTAATGTACATTGTGCATTAATTATGAGCCATACAGAAGTTATCAAAAGTTTTTCACTTACCTGCTCCGTTGCTAGCGTCCTCGTTTCCATGGACCCATCTAATTTTCAGCGTCTAATCGCCAAATTAGACGCGCTTGCGCAGTCCGGGTCTTCTTCTTTTCTCAATGGGGCTCCGTGTAGCTCCGCCCCGTCACGTGCCGATTCCAGCCAATCAGGAGGCTGGAATCGGCAATGGACCGCACAGAAGCCCTGCGGTCCACCGAGGGAGAAGATTCCGGCGGCCATCTTCAGCAGGTAAGTAAGAAGTCACCGGAGCGCGGGGATTCAGGTAAGCGCTGTCCGATGTTCTTGTTTAACCCCTGCATCGGGGTTGTCTCGCGCCGAACGGGGGGGCTGTTGAAAAAAAAAAAAACCCGTTCCGGCGCGGGACAACCCCTTTAACAGAAGAAAGGACAGTATTCAGTTGTAAGAGGATCTGGATAAGAAAAGTGGCAGATGAGATTTAACACTGTAAAAGGTAAGGTTCTGCTCACAGGCAGGAAATACATGTCACCATTACACACTAAATGGGAAACCACTGGGGACACCAACATGGAGAAGGACTTGGGGGTTTATAACTGTAAGCTTAACTGGAGCAACCAGTGTCAGGCAGCTGCTGCCAAGGCAAATAGGATCATGGGGGCATCAGAAGAGGTCTAGAGGCGCATGTTGGGAAAATTATTCTTCCTCTTTACAAGTCACTGGTCAGAACACACATGGAATATTGTGGACAGTTTGGGGCTCTGGTACTCCAGAAGGACATATCAGAGCTTAAGCAGGTATGAAGGGGGCAACTAAAGCAAAAATATAATAGGTGAATTAGAATAGCCAGAGAGGGGTGATCAAAATTGGGGTTATATAGTTTTGAAAAAAAAGGACTGAGGGGCAATCTAATAACTATGTATAATATATCAGGGGTCAGTACAGAGATCTCTCCCATCATTTATTATACCCAGGACTGTAACAAGGGGGCGCTCTAATAACTATGTATAATATATCAGGCGTCAGTACAGAGATCTCTACCATCATCTATTATACCCAGGACTGTAACAAGGGGGCGCTCTACTAACTATGTATAAATATATCAGGGGTCAGTACAGAGATCTCTCCCATCATGTATTATACCCAGGACTGTAACAAGGGGGAGCTCTAATAACTATGTATAAATATATCAGGGGTCAGTGCAGAGATCTCTCCCATCATCTATTACACCCAGGACTGTAACAAGGGGGCGCTCTAATTACTATGTATAGATATATCAGGGGTCAGTACAGAGATCTCTCCCATCATCTATTATACCCAGGACAGTAACAAGGGGGCGCTCTAATAACTATGTATAATATACCAGGGGTCAGTACAGAGATCTCTCCCATCATCTATTATACCCAGGACTGTAACAAGGGGGCGCTCTAATAACTATGTATAGATATCTCAGAGGTCAGTACAGAGATCTCTCCCATCATCTATTATACCCCGGACTGTAACAAGGGGGCGCTCTAATAACTATGTATAATATATCAGGGGTCAGTACAGAGATCTCTCCCATCATCTATTATACCCAGGACTGTAACAAGGGGGGGCTCTACTAACTATGTACAATATATGAGGGGTCAGTACAGAGATCTCTACCATTATCTATTATACCCAGGACTGTAACAAGGGGGCGCTCTACTAACTATGTACAATATATCAGGGGTCAGTACAGAGATCTCTCCCATCATCTATTATACCCAGGACTGTAACAAGGGGGCACTCTAATAACTATGTATAAATATATCAGGGGTCAGTACAGAGATCTCTCCCATCATCTATTATACCCAGGACTGTAACAAGGGGGCGCTCTAATAACTATGTATAGATATATCAGGGGTCAGTACAGAGATCTCTCCCATCATCTATTATACCCAGGACTGTAACAAGGGGGCACTCTAATAGCTATGTATAGATATATCAGGGCTCAATACAGAGATCTCTCCCATCATCTATTATACCCAGGACTGTAACAAGGGGTCGCTCTAATAACTATGTATAATATATCAGGGGTCAGTACAGAGATCTCTACCATTATCTATTATACCCAGGACTGTAACAAGGGGGTGCTCTAATAACTATGTATAGATATATCAGGGGCCAGTACAGGGATCTCCCCCATCATCTATTATACCCAGGACTGTAACAAGGGGGCGCTCTAATAACTATATATAGATATATCAGGGGTCAGTACAGAGATCTCTCCCATCATCTATTATACCCAGGACTGTAACAAGGGGGCGCTCTAATTACTATGTATAGATATATCAGGGGTCAGTGCAGGGATCTCCCCCATCATCTATTATACCCAGGACTGTAACAAGGGGGTGCTCTAATAACCATGTAGAATATATCAGGGCTCAGTACAGGGATCTCTCCCATTATCTATTATACCCAGGACTGTAACGAGGGGGCGCTCTAATAACTATGTATGGATATATCAGGGGTCAGTACAGAGATCTCTCCATCATCTATTATACCCAGGACTGTAACAAGGGGGTGCTCTAATAACTATGTATAATATATCACGGGTCAGTACAGGGATCTCTCCCATTATCTATTATACCCAGGACTGTAACAAGGGGGCGCTCTAATAACTATGTATAATATATCAGGGGTCAGTACAGAGATCTCTACCATTATCTATTATACCCAGGACTGTAACAAGGGGGTGCTCTAATAACTATGTGTAGATATATCAGGGGCCAGTACAGGGATCTCCCCCATCATCTATTATACCCAGGACTGTAACAAGGGGGCGCTCTAATAACTATATATAGATATATCAGGGGTCAGTACAGAGATCTCTCCCATCATCTATTATACCCAGGACTGTAACAAGGGGGCGCTCTAATTACTATGTATAGATATATCAGGGGTCAGTGCAGGGATCTCCCCCATCATCTATTATACCCAGGACTGTAACAAGGGGGTGCTCTAATAACCATGTAGAATATATCAGGGCTCAGTACAGGGATCTCTCCCATTATCTATTATACCCAGGACTGTAACGAGGGGGCGCTCTAATAACTATGTATGGATATATCAGGGGTCAGTACAGAGATCTCTCCATCATCTATTATACCCAGGACTGTAACAAGGGGGCGCTCTAATAACTATGTACAGATATATCGGTCAGTACAGAGATCTCTCCCATCATCTATTATACCCAGGACTGTAACAAGGGGGCGCTCTAATAACTATGTATAATATATCACGGGTCAGTACAGGGATCTCTCCCATTATCTATTATACCCAGGACTGTAACAAGGGGGCGCTCTAATAACTATGTATAGATATATCAGGGGTCAGTACAGAGATCTCTCCCATCATCTATTATACCCAGGACTGTAACGACGGGGCGCTCTAATAACTATGTATGGATATATCAGGGGTCAGTACAGAGATCTCTCCATCATCTATTATACCTAGGACTGTAACAAGAGGGCGCTCTAATAACTATGTATAGATATATCAGAGGTCAGTACAGAGATCTCTCCCATCATCTATTATACCCAGGACTGTAACAAGGGGGCGCTCTAATAACTATGTATAATATATTAAGGGTCAGTATAGAGATCTCTCCCTCATCTATTATACCCAGGACTGTAACAAGGGGGCGCTCTAATAACTATGTATAGATATATCAGGGGTCCGTACAGAGATCTCTCCCTCATCTATTATACCCAGGACTGTAACAAGGGGGCGCTCTAATAACTATGTATAATATATCAGGGCTCAGTACAGGGATCTCTCCCTCATCTATTATACCCAGGACTGTAACAAGGGGGCGCTCTAATAACCATGTATAATATATCAGGGCTCAGTACAGGGATCTCTCCCTCATCATCTATTATACCCAGGACTGTAACAAGGGGGTGCTCTAATAACTATGTATAATATATCAGGGGTAAGTACAGAGATCTCTCCCATCATCTATTATACCCAGGACTGTAACAAGGGGGCGCTCTAATAACCATGTATAATATATCAGGGTCAGTACAGAGATCTCTCCCATCATCTATTATACCCAGGAATGTAACAAGGGGGTGCTTTAATAACTATGTATAACATATCAAGGGTCAGTATAGAGATCTCTCTCATCCATTATACCCAGGACTGTAACAAGGGGGCGCTCTAATAACTATGTATAATATATCAGGGGTCAGTACAGCGATCTCTCCCATCATCTATTATACCCAGGACTGTAACAAGGGGGCGCTCTAATAACTATGTATAATATATCAAGGGTCAGTATAGAGATCTCTCTCATCCATTATACCCAGAACTGTGACTGTAACAAGAGGGCATCCTCTACGTCTAGAGGAAAGGTCTCTATACCGACAAAGAAGGGGGTGTTTATGCTGGGTTTACATGGAACGAATGTTTGGCAAATGATGCCCGACACTCATCCCCGCATACACTCACTGCAGTGTTGTTGCACAGGAGCTACTATTGCTGTCTCGCAGGGGCGTAACTATAGAGGATGAAGGGGATGCGGTTGCACCCGGGCCTAGGAGCCTTGGGGGGCCCATAAGGCCTCTCTTCTCCATATAGGAAGCCCAGTACTATGAATAAAGCATTATAGTTGGGGGCCCCGTTCCAGGTTTTGCATCGGGGCCCAGGAGCTTCAAGTTACGCCTCTGCTGTCTTGCTTACAGAGCGGCCAACAGGGGGGGCAGGGCAGTGCAGGAGATTTCTCTCCTCGCTCCCCCGCCCCCTACCATTGACATAATGTAGCGGCCGTTCAGTACTGAACGGTCGCTAGTTACACTGAATAAGGAGCGATCAGCTGATTGTCTGTGGTTTATGCTGCATAAACGATGAACGATCAGCTAATTGCTCCTTGTTCAGTTTAAATCGTGGCCGCTCAGTACTGAACGGCCGCTATGTTATGTCAATGGAGGGGGGTGGGGGAGCGAGGAGAGAAATCTCCTGCAGCCGCCCCACTGTGAGCCAGCCATACTAGCTCCCCTGCAGCAGCACCACAGCCAGTATGTGCAGGGTCGAGGGTCAGGCATTGCTTGTCCCATCTACAAGGGCCATAACTTAAGAGCAGTGAGACTCTGGAACTCTCT
Organism: Eleutherodactylus coqui; assembly: GCF_035609145.1. NCBI lineage: Eukaryota > Metazoa > Chordata > Amphibia > Anura > Eleutherodactylidae > Eleutherodactylus > Eleutherodactylus coqui. Next base: position 224,141,871 of record NC_089843.1, read on the forward strand.
CCTGAGGACGTGGTGATGGCGGACTCATTTTACAAGAGTGGCCTGGATGCTTTTCTGGAGCGATACAATATTGAACGTTGTAATGTCTTCAGGGGGTGTTGATGCGGGGGATTGTTCTGATTGCCAGATCAGAGTTGGGAAGGAATTTATTTTCTTTAAATGCAGAAATTTGGCTTCTCACTGATTGTTTCTGTTTTTTCCCTCTGGATGAACATTGCGGAGTCACATGCTGCACTGGATGGACACGTGTTCTTCTGGCCTTACATACTGTTACTAAGTAACAAACCATTAAACACGACCACAATTAGTTCTGTTTCCTTTGTAGGGTGTGATTGTTCTAAGTAATAGAAACCCGGTGATGCTGTAACTACGAGGCCCTTTAATGGCTACAAACATACCCGATGCTACAGCGAGGGTTCAAACCCCTCAGGGCCCTTCATCTTTGTATTGTCTGCTTGTGACTTTTCCTGAGGCCTTTGTGACTGTTCTGTATTTTTGGTGGTTCTTCTTATTATTGTAATCTTGTTCTTTCAACTGATTTCCGTAATCTTGGTATATTTGAAAATAAATATTTTAAAAAAGTCTAAATTAGTTTGGTATCACCCTAATCCTACAGAATTGTGTTAAAGTATCCGTTATACCAAGATTACGTAACTAAAGGCTCAGGGGCCCAGATGCAAAAGGGGAGCTGCCCCCCCCCTCTATCTGTATCTGTACCTGTACCCATACCTAAACCCTTCTGCACTGAGGCATAACTTGAAGCTCCCGGGCCCCGATGCAAAACTTGTAACGGGGCCCCCAACTATAATGCTTTACTCATAGTACTGAGCTCTCTATATGGAGAAGAGAGGCCTTATGGGCCCCCTAAGGCTCCTGGGCCCGGGTGCAATTGCATCCCCTGCACCCTCTATAGTTACGCCCCTGGTTATACCGCACAGTGAATGCCATAAATAATGCCAGAATGTGTTTTCAGTTCCCACAAAATGAAAGTGATCAAAGAACTGTATGTATCCCAAAGTGAAACGAGCAGAACCTGCAGCTTCTCTAACAGACAGCGGCCCTCACCGACTGCGACTGAAGAGCAACAGGATGCAGAACAAGGTCTATACAGAATGCTTTTATGGTGCTAAAGCAGAAAAATCTGAAAAGCTATAAATGTTTTGCCTCCACAGTCCGACCTGCAGAATACAATGACTCATGTAGAGCGCGCTGGAACCGCTGCAGCAATAACCGCTGCCACACAAAAAACAAAACGCTTTCACCAAGTTTCCTCCTCCTACTTCCCCCTAAATTAAAACCTGCAGCTACTGGTCTAATGCTCCGGCGAGGAGCTGGTGGTGCTGATGTCCTTCTGCTTACACCTGGTTTCCGCCTCGTCTTCATTCCCCCAAATCAAAAATATATATTCTAAAGCCCCATAAACCTCCTGCAGCTCTAGAGCGCTGCGCCTGTGAGTCAGCATGTTGGCACCATCTCTCCCTAGGTGCAGCGGGCATTTTGTATAGGCATGTGACGTTGATGCAGTTTCTTTGTCCTGCTAACACAGTGCCTATGTTATATATGGCTGGGTCATGTGATGTAGACGTCTAATGAAAGTGCTGCCCGTATGTAAGATGGTGACATCATCCACCTGGTTGTTAATTGGCTGCACAGTCCCCTCTGTACCAAGCACTGTGGGAAATGTAATTTTCCAGTGACTCATGCCACCAATCAGCTTGGACACACCCAATCCAGTTTGTAGAAAATTGGGGCAATTTTTCCCGCCCGGCCTATCATGACAAGCAACACTTAATACCCCTGATGTCATTATGATGTATTAATGTCGGACGTGGTATGATATTCAGCAAACCCCCCTTCAGTCTCTGCAGTTTGTGACTCGGAGGGGAAACCGTTTAAATGGATTGGCTTTTATTTCTTCTTTAACCCAGTTCATAAAACCTGAATCGCATCCACATGAAATAACATGGCGGACGCACCTAATGCTGGCCTCCGGCCTCCGGGGGGCAGACACATATTTTACCAGAATTGCTGTGGTTTTGCCATGCAGATTTTGTCCGCATGATTTGGTAGATGAAGCCTTTAGAAGGGTCTGAAAGTCAAGCACAGAAATGCAACGATCCCCTAGAAAGCTGTGTGCAGCAAAGTCCACAAGAGCATCGATGTTTAGTGAAGGGCCCGCTCTACAGCCTGGGGTTTTGTTATAGCTCCTCTTTTTCTGCATCGCTTTTAGTTTTGTTTTCTGAGTTTTGCATCATTTTGTGTTTCCCAGAGGCTGACAATGTGAGATTGTATCCAAGGTAGAGCGCGGCGTCGCCACCTGTAGCCATGGCTGAAGGAGTTAACTGCAGCTCCTCTAATTGATAATAAGGCGGCATGTCTCCAGAGGGCATCTACCTCTCCCATCCCTGGAGGCTGCAGCTGACAGGGCTGTGAAGAACCATCTGAGCTGCAGGATTGAGTTGCTGCTCTTCAGAAGGGATAGTTTTACAAAGTGTTCACGCAGAGTAACCCAGCATCAATAATTCACCTGCCCGGAGATATCTGTGTGATTGTGCCCCCAGCACACCCTCTTGGCAGCCACGAGATCCTGCGCAGATCAGGCAAGAAGGCAAAGAGACGGAGCAGCTGGAAACTGACTTCATGGAGAACAGAGCAGACCCTGACCAGAGAGAACGCAGCGGCCCCCGAGAGACCACACACAAGTCCAAGGAGACCAGACCAAATGATTCCGCCCAGAGCAACGCGGCACCGGCTCATCTGCCAAGAGTCAGGCCGAGGCTGGTCTTCCACACGCAGCTGGCTCATGGCAGCCCAACTGGAAAAATTGAGGGCTTCACTAACGTCAAGGAACTTTATACAAAAATTGCCGAGGTGTTCAACATATCTCCAACAGAGGTGAGGACACAATCAGAACTATTGCAGTTGAGGGGATTGTAGACCTTTATGTCCCGGAGGATCTACAGCCGGTCAAACAGACATTGACTCCCATTTCTGTCTTCGATCTCTTCATCTCTTGCTTCAGTCCTTCCGTTGTGACGTGTTTGGATGGCACCCCTTCATATTGTATCGTACATATAGAATTCTTATGTCACAAAGAGCAATGCAGAATATTGCTGCTTCCTAAAGAATCATGACCATAAGCACAAGTCCAGATGACGCAACCCTCCAGAGTCTCATGCCTTGGCTATCCCACAACACCACAAATAATACCCTTAACTGCTTTATATTTAACTTTTCTGTTCCTGATTTCCACAGGTTTTCTACCAGTTTACAGTTCAGCAGTGCAGGACCGGCATCCTCTTGTTGGGTAATATGGCACCCGCCATGCTATTCGTTGTGTAGCATTCATACGGTTGGCACTGGAGGTGGTCCTACTGATCAGAGCGCTGCAGACCCTACTGCTCCACTCAGTGCTGTGTCAAGCACATTGGTGGTGAGAGTTGACTGGGAAGTAGTCCAGTGTTTGCATATGGAAGCATCTGAGGACGAGCAGGGGGCTGAGGACCTGTATTAGTGATCGGGGCACTGTAGTCGTGTTTATAAAGGCTTTGTGAGAGTATTACACTCTGATTTCTAGTGAATCTGTACATAAAGTGCAATAATTTTGAACAGCCTGAGAATCATTAAAGTGACCATCTGGTTCTTGGCAAACAAAGCCGAACTGCTTCTGACCACTTGATGCAACAGCACTGGCCAATCGGAGCAGCATGTAGAGTCTTAGACTACCAATGCATGCGAAGTATCACAGAAGAGGTTCGGCCATCTGTGTTTAAGCATTTCATACCAATATATTCCTAACCTTCATATTTAGGCAGTTTTCTCTCTCTTTTTCCTTTTGCATAGATTTTGTTCTGCACCTTGAACACTCACAAAGTGGACATGCAGAAGCTTCTCGGTGGGCAGATTGGTCTAGAAGACTTTATCTTTGCACATGTTAGAGGGGAAACCAAAGAAGTTGAGATCACCAAAACAGAAGATGCCTTGGGCCTCACGATCACTGATAATGGAGCTGGATATGCATTTATAAAGGTAGGTTGTGTGTGGGGGGGGGGGGGGTGCTCATGGCCAACTGGTGCAGACTGACTATGTGCCATGACTGGGAGGACGAGGATCTGCTGTGTGATGGACTCATGTCATCCACGCGGGTTGTATGAACTGCTCTGCGTGCTGCAGATGTAACGCACACACGACCAATAAGGAATGCGGCTTCTCCCATCAATCCAGTAGCATCTGCTGATGCACAATGCTTTTCCCACCATGATGGAGCTCAATGTCACAAGGCAGACAAGGCAATGTGGGGTCCATGGCCAGGCATCTCCCCGGATCTCAGGCCTATCCTTCAGGTGGACAAACAGACGCAGAAATTGTAAGAAATCCCAAGCACAGATTAGGAGGACAGTCTGTCATCAGTCAGGGTTGGCCAGAAGCCGATGTGCAGCACGTCCGGGTGACGTGTTGACAAATATTGAGTCTTTGCCTAAAGTTAATGTTTTTGTCAAAAGTTTAAAAACGTACAAAATGCTTCTAATTGAACTTCAGTGACCATAGAAACCTCTGACTAAGGCCTCATACCACGGGCACGCATGTGGAAACCCCGCACAGAATCCTCCCGTGTCCGCTGCCTGTGACTGCGTACCTGTCAGATAATCATCTTCTGTATGTGGATGTGACGCCACCGCACCGCTGCAGTACAGATCTCCCTGCGCCGTCGCCTAAGCGATGACGCACATCCGTGACGCTTCTGCCATGCTCATTACAAGGGCCGCGGAGGGACGGCTTCCATTGACTTCAACAGAAGCCGCCCCTGCATATCCGCTCGAAAAATAGAGCATGCTGCGATTTTATTTCGGCACGCAGCGGCTGCAAATAAAATCCGCTTTTGTGCGTGGAGAGAGGAATCCCAACCCGGATCAATGCCTAATCTGCCCGCGTGCACGAGGCCTAAGAGATCTAAAGTCACTGATGCAGCAAACTTTGGGAAAATTAAAACTTGTTGGTCTGAAGACTTTTGGCCAAGAATGTAATGTGTATTTGTGCCCCGTTTGGTGCGGTGTAACTGAATTCCCCTCGCCCCAGACAAGCAGAGAACTGGAGTTTGTCTGTCTGCTTTGCTGCTATAGACATTGACAGCAGCAGAAATATCCCCTCCCCCGATGTACAGACCAGGTTTCATACAGGCATATAAACGTGATGCAGCTTCTTTCTCTGGTCCTCCAATACAACCCCGTTTAACTTCTCTGCTGAATGTAATATATATGGCTAGGTCATGTGATGCAGGTGTCCAATGAAACTGCTGTGCATATGCAAGATGCAAGACACATTTGGTGACATCATCAAGGCACCCTGGCTGTTGATTGGCTGCATGTTGACCTCTATATCAGGCATATGGGAAATTCGATTTCCCTGAGATTTTTGTACTTGTCCCATTTGATTTACCAAAATCGGGTTGATTTTATCACCCGGCTGATCATGATGAGAAATACTAGTTAGTATTCAGAGTCCTCATGACCAGGGGCGGACCTAAAGTTCAGCTCGGCCCCCTTGGGCCTCCACCCCACACTCCCCCGGACCCATACCTAGATCGTGCTGCATACATGATCTGCCCCTTGGCGTAATCTTTCCAAACATGACACATTTCCTGCACATGATAATTGGTTTGTGGCCCCGCAGGCCGCTCTCACACCACCGCTTTTTACCGCTATTAGCGCGGTGCCCCGCAGTACAACACTCACATAGATTTTAATGAGGTTACTCAAACCTGCGCTCGAACACGGTGTTTCTCACGCTGTGATTTTCGAGAGCTCTCTGTTCTATTTTTGCGTTTTTGTGGTTTTTAGCACACCTTCTCACCCATCACAATGATGGGGTGCATTAAAAAGCGCCGTCAGACGCTGTAACCTGTGTTCGAAACCGCTGCTCGAAATTCTGGTAAAAATGCCACGATTTCAAGCTGCGTTTCCTGAACACGTGTGAGAGCGGCCTGAGGGGGTCAGGTTTTTGTTGTACTTTAGAACCAAAATTAAGACACATAAAAAACCTGCAGGCAGTATATAAAGATCATGTACGTTATTAAGGAGCTGCAGACACAATCAAGATAGATAGATAGACAGACAGATACACATATATACACATACCCCGGGACCCGGACCACTTCTCCTCCATGTGGTGGTAGTAGCAGCACAGGCAGACACAGCAGGAGGCAGGGCCAGGCAGCAAATGATCACATGTTTTTGTTGTACTTTAGAACCACAAGTAAGAAAAACACATAAAAAACCTGCAGGCAGTATTTAAAGACCGCGTATGTTATTAAGGAGCTGCAGACACAATGAAAAAGATAGATGATAGATATGAGCTAGGATAGGATATAGAAAGATTGATACGAGTATATAGATAGATAGATATGATGTTAGATGGATATGAGATAGGAGATACATAGATAGATAGATATAAGATAGATAATAGATAAATAGGAGATAGACAGATAGATATGAGATAGATAATAGGTATATAGGAGATAGATACCTAGATACATGGATAGATAGATAGACAGATAGATAGGTAGATATATAATAGATATATAGGAGATAGATAGATAGACACACATACCCCAGGGCCTGAACCACTTCTCCTCCATGTGGTAGTAGCAGCACAGGCAGATGCAGCAGCTTCCATTTAGCTGGGGGCAGGGGCAGCACATGATCATATCCTCACTGTGCCCTGATGGCCCATGTGACTGCCTCCCTCCTCCTCCCCCATGCTCTTCCCTACTTCCTCTCAGGCTGGCTATTCTGCCTGCCGCGTGATCAGAGCCTTGCTGCAGACAGAGCAGCTAGCCATTAATGCACTGAATGTGCATATGTGTATGGCAGAGGGGGACCTCGGGGCCCCCTGAGCACAGGGGCCGGGTCGCCACTGCGACCCCAGCGACCAGTGACGGTACGCCTATGCTCATGACTCAAGGATGGTGGTTAAATAGAAGCTTTCTCTATCCTTAGAATGTTCTTTCTCCCTGCGGGGATGCTGCAGAGTGCTTGAACACTTATTGCCTGGCTTTCCACAGAATACAGCTGATCACTGGGACAATTTGTCATTAGCTTATTGTGACAAGATTGTCTAAGATAGACCATTCTTTAGCAGCCTGAATGGGCTGAATGGCCCATGAAGGTGTGAGGGCCATGATGCAATGCTTACACGTACTGTATACATAATAGTTGGCTTGTGCACATTCTCACCAACGTCTACATGCTAATCTCCATTTGTTCTAATTAGAGAATTAAAGAAAGCAGCATCACTGACCGACTTAAAATTGTGAATGTGGGGGACAACATTGAAGCCATAAATGATCAGACCATTGTTGGATGCCGTCACTATGAAGTGGCAAAGATGTTGAGGGAACTTCCAAAGTCAGAAACCTTTACCCTACGCCTGGTGCAACCAAAACGAGCTTTCGGTAAGTGATCGATGACCATGATTGCAGCGCATTATTATAAATCGAGAAGGTTTCTACATAAATACCAGATAAACACCATAGAGAACTTGTTGGTAGAGATCTCAAGCCCTGGACACATGAACACCCCTGCTCAGTCCTGCATCTGAACGGCCGGCTGGGAATATTAGCTATCTTGTTAGTTGTGACAGTCCCAAACTAATTGGGTAGTGTTTGGCTGCCAGGTTAGGGAAGGGGAACAGAGATAGGGGACAGGGAGGACTGAATGGTCTCAGCGAATAGTTGGTGTAGACGGTCTGGAGGTTCCTGGAGGTGCTATAGATAGGAGGGTCGTGGGAGATGCTAGGGTGCCTGATGGAGAAAGAGAGGAGGTTGTGATCTGAGAGTGGAAGGGGGGAGTTAGTAACGTGAGAAGCAGAGCAGAGACGGAGGGAAACTAAATCGAGAGTGTTGCCGTCTCTGTGAGGGGGGTAATCTGAGAGTTGTGATAGGCCAAGGGAGGAGGTGATCGTTAAAAGCTGGGAGGTAGATAAGGAGCTGGGGTCGTTAGTAGGGATATTGAAATAGCCAAGGATGAGGGTTGGGATTTCATAGGATAGGAAGTGGGGGAGCCAGGTGGGGAGGTGCTCTAGGAACAGGCGGGTGGGACCTGGGGGCCAAAAGATAACTACGCCACGCAGGAAAATTGGATGGAAGAGTCGTAGAGTGTGGACTTTGAATGACTGCAGCGGGGGAGGTAGAATCGGACCGCTGTATCCATGTTTCAGTGAGGGTGAGAAGGTTGAAATGTTTGGTGATGAAGAGGTCATGGATGGTTGGGAGTTTGTTGCATGCGGATTGGGAGTTCCATAGAGTGCATTTGAATGGGGCAATGGGGGCACATGAGCTAGTGGGGTGGTTTGTTACGATTGGGGGGTGATTTTAGTAGAGAGCAATTCGGGGTGGGCCTGGGTTGGGGGATATGTCCACTGTGGCTAGGAGTAGCAGGGTAGTGAGGGTGAGCAGGTGGTGAGGGGAAGTTTGAAGGTATCTAAGGTGTTTTTTGGTGGTATGGGGGAAAGGTTGGAGGTGTCTGAGGAATGTGAAAAGTGCATGGGAGCTGTGCATGGGTGAGGAGAGGAGGGAGGGGCTGATGTGGATGGAGTGTTTTGGGACTGGGCATAAGAAGAGGGTATTTTTGTCCAAACTATAGGTGAATGGGGATTTACCCATCTCCTGCGCTGTTAAGCTGCATCATTCGACTATATAAGACACTTGTTCCCGGACACCTAGTACTGGACACCCATGTGTGCCAACCACATGCGTGGCAATGAGGCCACCACTAGATTTGTAGTTCAGACTGCAAGACTACAGCTGGGAGTGGCTAGTTAGATTACACTAGTCAACTAGCTGGCCCTGTATTTGCAAGGCTAATGAACAAGATGGGGGGATGGAGAGATTTATTGCCCTCTTACAGGGTAAGCATACAAAGGTGCCATTGTTCTGACTTAAGAACATCTGTCTACCATCTTTATGGGGGCTATGTCAGCCCATATCACTTCATTAGCTCCTATATACACATTTAGGATGTTCTTTCCACAAATAACCAGATTTGGGATCCGATTTTTAACATATGTCAATATTTAATAATTATTTCCTAATCCATCCAGAATGACGATCACATGAGGGAAAAACGGAACCCTGGAATCATTTGTCATCTCATCATATCTTCGCATTAAACTCTGATTTTGGCAGCAGGCCTAATTCTATTCCTGTTTGTCTGACTTGTTCTTCTGCACCCCCACATTGAACTAATTTGTTGACCAACTTTTGCATAGGAATGCTGAAACCCTCCGCCTTACTACACAGCCTCATTAAAGGGGTTTGTTCATTGCCACGATGTCCTCCCTGATCGCTACTGATGAGGACATGTGACGGCTGCAGCCAATCCCTGGCAATAGAAGGTCTCTGCTGTGGTCAGTGATTGGCTGCAGCAGTCACATGTGCGGGTCAGCAGCAATCAGGGAGGACAGAATGGATGTGAAGCAGTTTGAAGATGTGTGAAAACTTCTTGAACCTCATAAAGTGTCCTTTAGAAATGTCTGTAGGGAGGGATGACTGTCAGACTCTCTATCGGTGATCTTGGAACATAATGGACTAGACAACTGTCCTATTTCATTCCTAAAAACATCCACATCCAAAATATGGGTTCTTCTTTCATTTTTCTCCAAGTAAAATGTAAATTAACTCCTAACAATCCTTGAGATCTAAAACCAACTCATCCGATTCATCTTTGTGTCCTAGAAGCGTCATCCATGTGGCATGCCCACAAAGTCACCCGACCTTTAAATGTGGAACGAAGAACAAACTTGGACCTATGGGGGATCTCTTCCCAACAACTCTTATTACTTCACTACTTGGCATATTGGTGTCTAATATCCAGAGTACAGAACAAAGGAGCTTTCAAAGCCTCCATATTAGTAATCCTATTTAGAGACATCCCCGTGTCTTTCACGCATGTAGGAAGTGTTCTGAATCCACATAAACTGCAAGCAGATGGCAAACAAAGTCCATCCCGACCCTATCAGGCCCCGTGGGGTTCAGAGGATCCTTGGGCAGATTTGGTAAAAATATCCCTGTTAGGGTGACCACCCACTAGAGTTTTTTTTTCTGCTGCGAATTTGCTGCTATTTTTTCTTCCAATTGTCAATGGGACTTCCTAATGTTAAAACCGCAACGCAACGCAAGTCAATAGCTCTTTTGATACCGCAGGTTTACCTTTTTCTCCAGCATACTGAGCCATTCAGGCAGAGGATTAGTATTGTCCTCTGAGTCTGATATGCGGGTCTCCAACTCCTTGAGTTTTTCCAGCCATAAAAGGCCACGATCCACCTTGACTTCCTTTCTCTTTCTTGTAAGAGAGGCCTTACACAGTACTATGGCAGTTAAAGTTTCAGACTCCTCCAAAGTTTGTGGCTGTTCTTGCGGATTTGGAGGTAGTTGGCCCTTTATTTCTTGGATCTCTGGCAAATTCCTTAAGGTATACCGTGGTCGATCCCTGTTACTATTGACTCATATCACCATCATGAGCCGACCCCTGCTGTTTAGCGTGATGAGAAGGAATGTTGATGATTGGGTATGAAACAGATGTATAAGCATATGTGAAGATGGCATAATGCTTCCACAGTGCCACCTATTGGAAGGCAACATTCCTGCAAGTTGATGTCAGACCTAACAAGCATTGCATCAGTGACTGGGAATAATCTAGTATGTGCTCTCACCCGGGAGAGACTATATCCTTTTTGACCCACGTCCATAGGCCTCTCATTAGCCAAGCTAGCAAAGAAGGCTTGTTAAAAGGTCTGATATTGACTTGCAAGAATGCTGCCTACCAATAGGTGGCACTGTAGAGGCACTGCTCCATTTCCCTGTTTGCATACATTTTCCAGAGGTGCATGGCCTTCTAAGACTCCTCACACCTTCTAGGTGCTCTCCCTACGATACCCTTCCTCACCACAAATCTATAAAGCACAGATACTGTTGTGGAAATCCCACTTAGTCGTTGACCACAGTGGTGGTTGGACCCAACCAGGACATCATTGAGATAATAGCAAGAATCCAGTTAATGTAACATTCAGGCTGTGCCTGTAGAATAGCGTGGACCAGCAGTGAAGAATGACCTCTAGTACTGTTCACAGTAGATCCTTTTGTTCTGTATAGCTGAGGTATAATGGTGATGCTTGAGATGTCCAATAGACGGAGATACAGACGACGTGTAACATTCATGGTTGTTGCCTTTATGGTAGTGATAAAAAGCTTCTGATAACAGACTTTATGATAGAAGAAGTCCTAAAAACATTGGAACTCGTATCCACAAAAAGTGTTATAAATGGTATTGAGTGCAGGTTTGAGGGGATCGCGCTATAATCCAGAAAAAGAGCTATGGCTTGTGATTTTGATGGAGAGCAGGCACCCCTTATATTAAACCCCTGGACTAAGTTGGTAGGTGAGAAGTACTTGCACCAGGCGAATAGAGAGACAGCGGAGGAGGCTAACATACTTTCCACCCTTGATCGCAAGGGCCAAAAATGGTGTCTGTGGCCCTCAGCCCTGACACTCATAGCCCTCCAGTGTCTCTATTTATGCACTCCTACAACAATGGAAGTGCATGGGACTCTGGCCAGGTCTCACAGAGGCTCTGCGAGCTGTCCAGCAGGCAGCAGTATGTCTCAGTGCCAGTCTGGCATCTGTTGGGTCCAAGTTCTTGATTGGATGGCCAGGCACAGAGCAGGCCTCGTGCTAGCAGGTGCAGAGTTATACAAAATGCCCCTCTTGAGGTGTGCTGCACAGTGGTGGCTGGGGGAAGAGTTCTTGAGCCGTCTCCAAGCTAGGATGCCCAAGGCTAGACATGTAGAGCTCCCATACCACATGTCTGTTCTCCTCAGAGGTTAGACCATGCTCCCTTTTTAAAGGTTTGATGACCCCCAGCTTTGATTTACGCTAATTACTACAAACTCTTCTGGATTCCTCCTCCCATTTTTGCATAATTTCCTTCAACAACCTAAAACACTTGGCTGTTGCTCTCGGGATCTACATAACGCCTTGGTCACGCTGGAGGTGGAATGCTCCTGTACTCAGAACTTGACACATTTTCAACCTATAGAAATCCACGACAAAGCCAAATTTACATACATACGGCCTCAAACAGCCGAAGATAGGAAGTCAGTGGATGGAGAATTCAACGGAGGTCTGGGAATCCAAAGGCGTAAATTAAACCGAGATCAATGCTTATTCATAATCTTAGGTCAGATCTTAATATGCTGTTTAATTGGTTACAATCTGCTGATGTTTTCCTAGATATGATTGGGCAAAGAGGCAAACCCAATAAATGTGAAGGGAAGATGTCCAGCGGGAAAGAGACTCTCCGTCTGAGAAATAAGGGCATGGCTACTCTGGAAGAACTGGTAAGGCTCCACATCTATATCTGCACTGACAACCCTCGTAACTGCTGCTCTCACACACCGGCTGCCCCCTCGGCAGGAGAGCTAACCCTCTAATAGATCTATTCGAACAGCGCCACTTATCCAAGCCCAGGCATTCTCGTGGTGATTGAGCTTCCCACCCACCATGGAATCGGAGGCTCTTATTTATTTATTTTTAAACAATCTCTTTTTTTATTAATTTCACGGTTTGGGGCTCTTATTTTGAAATACTCCAATAAATCCATTCTGATTGGGGCTGACTCAACAGATGGAAGGGTCTCCTGAATGGCATCCCCCTGCAGGGAGATCAGGGGTGTCCATTATGGTGTCATGGCAGCCCGAGACTTGACGAAGCACCCCAGGCCTGCCACGTCTTTCTGCTTATGACGATGTTCCTGTGGCGTGCCTGCAAAAATGCAATAAACTGCAATTTGTAGCAATACTGTATATTGTATAAATGATCACATGACCGCTGGTTCAAATCCTCTATGGGGACTAAAAACCAATGTAAAAGTTCGTTTTTTTTTTAATTAATGCAAAAAATTCAAATGTTTAAATGCTTCATTTTCCCATTTTTTACAAAAATAAAAAATACATAAACCTCTTTCTTATCACCAAGTCCATGAAGGTCCGATCTATTAAAGTAACGGATTTATTCTGAATAGTGAGCAGCGTCAGAAAAACCCCACAATGCCTTTGGTCACTCCGCCTTCAAGAAAAAGTGATCAAAAAGTGTCACGTACCCCAAAATAGCAGGACCAATAGAAATGACAGGTTGTCCTCCACAACAAGGAGCCCTCACACAACCCTATCGAAGGAAACCTAGGGAAGTTCTGGTGGTCCGAATACGGCAGCAGAAGGCCGTAATCAATGAGCCGCGGAATAAAGTTACCGTGTAATTTGTGCCGCATGGCGTGTGCCATAAGAACAAACGTGGCAAAATTGTGTTTATTTTCCATTAACCTCAGTTTTTCAATACATTTTATGGTGTATAAACCCCTTAAGGAACAAGTGCGGTAAATTTACAGCCCCTGGTCCTCGGCTTTAATCCCAGCCAATACCAAAAATACAGCGTGGGATTAAAGTCTCTGCTCCTGCAATCAAGCAGGTTGGGTCCTCGACTGTCAGACACAGCCGACCACCCGGAGGAGAAGTAAGGAGCGGCTTTTAACTAAAAAGTGGAAGTATTACTTCCATTATGTGACCCGGCGATCATGTGACTGCGGGGTGCCCTCTGTCACAGCAGAGCTGCTCTCTTAGTGACTATTGTCACTGCAGGGGGTGCTTTCCCTCTACCTCAGGCTGCTATAGATGCTCCAGCTACAATGTAAAAGTAGGAAATAAAAAATAATACAACATGAATGACCCCCCCAGAGGTCTCATATGATGTCATGGGGGTCACAGATGGTAAAAAAAATGGTTACAAAAATGAGTAAAAAAAATACAGAATAAAATAAAAATATATGCATAAATAAGAAAATGACCCCTCCCCCCCCCGACGATGCCGACCAAAACTGTCGCCGTATGCATCCTGTAATGAAGACTTATACACATGATATATCACAACATCCAACATGAAATGAGGAACCCGTTCCTAAACTAGATCCTTCCTTCAGATAGCAAAAATAATTTTATTAGCTGAAGAAAAAAAATGGGTCAGTTTAACCGCCACAAGGGTAAAATCCCTAAAGAGCGTCTGGTCCTTTAGGGACAAAACAGCCTCGTACCATTGCAAAATATACTAGTCAATAGAAAAAGAAAGGCGTTCTGATATCTTGAAGATGGCTGGCTCCAGGGGCGTAACTAGAGGGGATGCAGGGGATGCGGTGGCACCCGGGCCCAGGAGCCTTCGGGGGCCCATAAGGCCTCTCTACTCCATATAGGGAGCCCAGTACTATGAGTAAAGCATTATAGTTGGGGGCCCCGTTACAGGTTTTGCATTGGGGCCCGGGAGCTTCATGTTATGCCTCTGGCTGGGTCCATTTATCTGGCAACATTTCAGCAATTACACTGAGCAGTAGAGCGTAGAGGACGGCTGGAGATCCTCATATCATAAGGGGGTTTCCAGTTATTACTTCTATATTGTCTGAGCTCCCTGAGCCCCAAAATATATACAAGTAATATAATCACTGACAGCAGACTGCCATTTGGGGGTCCGCCGCCACAGCGTCTTATAGGTGACATCACCTGGCCTGACGTCCCACAAACATGTCACATGTCTTAAGGCTTCTACATTAGAAGATTTACGTTTACAGGATGTCACTGATCTCACCTGGAATGCTGCCACATCCTTTCTGCTACACATTGCTGTTATAAGGAATCTATTTGGATCAGATTCTAATTAGTGGCGACTGCAGAGCACCTGCCCACCCTGTCTCTGGTTGAAAGGTAGTGCTGTCTGCGCTCCATTACTTCTTCATTTACAGGATGTCACTGATGGTATCCATTCTGGTCTCCCACTCATTATTGTACCGCTCTCCACCATGCTTCACTGCTGCCTGCAGACACTCATTATTGTACCACTCTCCCCCATGCTTCACTGCTCCCTGCAGGCACTCATTATTGTACCGCTCTCCACCATGCTTCACTGCTGCCTGCAGACACTCATTATTGTACCGCTCTCCACCATGCTTCACTGCTGCCTGCAGGCACTCATTATTGTACCGCTCTCCATCATGCTTCACTGCTGCCTGCAGACACTCATTATTGTATCGCTCTCCCCCATGCTTCACTGCTCCCTGCAGGCACTCATTATTGTACCGCTCTCCACCATGCTTCACTGCTGCCTGCAGACACTCATTATTGTACCGCTCTTCTCCATGCTTCACTGCTGCCTGCAGACACTCATTATTGTACCGCTCTCCCCCATGCTTCACTGCTGCCTGCAGACACTCATTATTGTACTGCTCTCCACCATGCTTCACTGCTGCCTGCAGACACTCATTGTACTGCTCTCCACCATGCTTCACTGCTGTCTGCAGACACTCATTATTGTACCACTCTCCCCCATGCTTCACTGCTCCCTGCAGGCACTCATTATTGTACCGCTCTCCACCATGCTTCACTGCTGCCTGCAGACACTCATTATTGTACCGCTCTCCCCCATGCTTCACTGCTGCCTGCAGACACTCATTATTGTACCGCTCTCCACCATGCTTCACTGCTGCCTGCAGACACTCATTATTGTACCACTCTCCACTGTGCTTCACTGCTTCCCTCAGACACTCATTATTGTACCAGTCTACACCATGCTTCACTGCTGCCTGCAGACACTCATTAATGTACCAGTCTCCATCATGCTTCACTGCTGCCTGCAGACACTCATTATTGTACCGCTCACCCCCATGCTTCACTGCTGCCTGCAGACACTCATTATTGTACCACTCTCCACTGTGCTTCACTGCTGCCTGCAGACACTCATTAATGTACCAGTCTCCATCATGCTTCACTGCTGCCTGCAGACACTCATTAATGTACCAGTCTCCATCATGCTTCACTTCTGCCTGCAGACACTCATTATTGTACCGCTCACCCCCATGCTTCACTGCTGCCTGCAGACACTCATTATTGTACCACTCTACCCCATGCTTCACTACTGCCTGCAGACACTCATTAATGTACCAGTCTCCATCATGCTTCACTACTGCCTGCAGACACTCATTAATGTAGCAGTCTCCATCATGCTTCACTACTGCCTGCAGACACTCATTAATGTAGCAGTCTCCATCATGCTTCACTGCTGCCTGCAGACACTCATTATTGTACTGCTCTCCTGCCCTCTGCAAATGAACTGCCTTCTTTTTCTGTTAAAATCTGAAATATCTATCAGTCCAGAGTGCATGTTGCCATTTTTCTGCACCCCAGTTCTTATGTTTTTGGGCACAGCTGAGTGGCTTTGCCATGTGTCTGTCGAAGGTATGGCTTTTTGGCTGCAATTCTTCCATGAAGATCACTTCTGGCCAGACTTCCCCAATGTAAAAGTAGATGGGTGTAGCTGTGTTCCACTGGTTTCTTCCAGTTATGCTCATAAGTGCTGCATTACTGGACATCGTTCACCGTGCGGGTTAAGTAATGCATTATTTTGATAGATTGGACTTTTACGGACGCAGCGATACAAAACACGTATTTTTGCTTTATTATTTAGATTCTTTTGTTGTAAATATGGCAAAAGGGGTTTTTAAAAAACTTTTATTACTCTTTTTTTTTACTAGTTAATAAAACTTTATTGTTTTTATTTTTACACTTTCTTTTAGTCCCCAGAGGGGACAACAACCAGCAATGCTTTCTGCAAATCATGTCCTATGAGGAACGGTCAAAGGATCAGGGAATGTTTAGCAGAAGAGAAGGCTGAGAGGAGACTTAATAGCTGCCTACAAATATCTGAAGGGCTGTCACAGTGCAGAGGGATCAGCCCTATTCTCATCTGCACAAGGAAAGACTAGAAGCAATGGGAGGAAACCGAAAGGGAGGAGACACAGATTAGATATTAGACAGTGATGGGATCAATGAGTGGAACAGGATACCACAGGAGGTGGGGAGTTCTCCTTCAATGGAAGTGTTCAAACAAAGGCTGGACAGATATCTGTCTGGGATGATTTAGTGATCCTGCACTGAGCAGGGGGTTGGACTGCATCCTGTGAACAAACACGAGCATGGAGGGCTGAGCATCATCATGGGGCACAGTGGGAGTGGGTAGAGGCGCATATATCCCTGTAGAAGTCAGAAAACTCCTTTTAATTATTAGTTTTAAGAATGATCTAAGAGGTAAGTGGTATCATGAAGGGGTGTAGTGCACCCAAAAAGGTGCTAGGGCACGAGAGTCTGAGGCAGGGCCCTAGATTTTGAATTGGCTTCCTCCCAAGCATGAATATTTCCCAGCACTTGTGAAAGGCATGTAAACGTTTCCCAACAATTGCTGGGCTGAACCTGCAGGGGTAGCTCAGTATTTAGCACAATTGTAAGGCGTTAACAGCGCTGGTGTAATGGCGCCCTTCAGGAAAGTCTCGTTATCCAAATCGCAGGCCAGTCCTACGCGTTCTCACAGTTTATATGCCTACGGCTGACTTCATTGTCCACAGAAGGGCATATTTACTGAAAATGGCTCAGCAGGCACTCTGTGCTTCACCAGGACGTGGGACCACTGCAGCCAATCACTGGCCACACGAGTGACCTCAGTAGCCGCTATCCTTCTCCAGTGACTCAGTCTCTTTCCTCCACTATCAATCTCCAATGTTTCTCCAGATTCTTCCCTATATCTTAAGATTCAGAATATTTCTTTCCAGTTGTGTTCTCTGGCCTGTCTGCATCTTCCCTCCGATCTCCAGCCATTCCAACCCTCCTTTTTTTATAAAGTCCCCTCCTGCGCACCCTGTTGGAATATCCGGTGGGCCACAGCAGGTGACATAAAATGGCCATGGCACAGATTTCGTTTTGCTCTATACTGTAGATGGATGTGTGCAGCCTGAGTCTTGGGTTGGCCTCTTGTGCCTGAGTTAGTGCTGCTGGTCAGCAATACCTTGCCTTTAGAGGCTGAGAGGAGCCCTGTGTGGCGCAGAGTGTTAAAGCAGTGAATTGCAGTCCTAAGCTCTCGCTCACGACCTGAAGGTTGCAAGTTTAATCCCCACTTGGTTCAGGTAACTGGCTCAAGGTTGACTGAGCCTTCCATCCTTCTGAGGTCAGTAAAATGAGCATCCAGCTTGCTGGGGGGTAATGAATTAGCTGAGAGTGCTGTGGAATAAGTTGGTACTATATAAATAACGGGGGTTTAAGGCCTCTGTGTGATAGACGTCCCTTCGGCTGCTCTCCTTTTCCCCATTGAGTTCCCTGCTGGTTGCTTCTACATTGTTGGAGGGCAGTTCATTATTTTATCAGCTGCCCACTATGCTGGTTATTGAAGTGTCATGTGACTGCGCATGCATTTTGTTGACTGCTGGAGTATAACATTGCATGATGTATGAGCAGTCACATGACCACAATGCAAATGTAACATGTCAACAATAGAGATGAGCGAACGTACTCGGTAAGGGCGATTTCGCAATCGAGCACCGCGATTTTCGAGTACTTCACTACTCGGGTGAAAAGTACTCGGGGGCGCTGTGGGGCGGGGGGTTGCAGAGGGGAGTGGGGGGTAGCAGCGCGGAACAGGGGGGAGCCCTCTCTCTCCCTCTGCAACCCCCCGCTCACCCACAGCGCACCCGAGTACTTTTCACCCGAGTAGTGAAGTACTCGAAAATCGCGGTGCTCGATTGGGAAATCGCCCTTACCGAGTACGTTCGCTCATCTCTAGTCAAGAAGCAGAAATCACAGTCATGTGATTGCCGAGAAATCTCCATGGAAGATGCGCTGCTTATGTCTGTGACCTTCTGTAGATTAGCGGCACTGGCAGGGCATCCAGGGGCATCGGAAGCCCCTTGTCAGGTTGCCGTAACCTGTGGGCGGCGCCCTTCCATGCTTCACTACACCCGTGGTAACACTCTTAGTGGCCAAGAGCTGCAGAAGACAATAGAGCGGTGGATACAGTTCTGGTCTTGGACAATGAATGTAGTTCTGCCGTCACTATATGCATGTGTGATACTTGGAAGCCCGACGTAAGGGGCCGACCTACTCCGACTACCGTAATAATGGCTGCCGTTCCTGAGTGTAATTGTTAATATCTGCAGTAAATGGGCGGCGGTTACAGCCAATCAGGAGGTGGCTTTATTACGAAGATTTACAAAAACAAGTAAAATAACTATTTTTTGTGTCTTACTGACTTTCCAGCCGAGTAACGGGGAAGAAGAGGCGACGTGTAAGGTGGATGACTTACTGGAGAGTTACATGGGAATCCGGGATATGGAGCTTGGTAAGTGAGCTTAAAGAGTTACATTGTAGCACTAGTGTTACCCAACATGTCATTAACCCATTAGTGACCATCAGTCGGCTTACTCTGAATGGCAATCTTCCAACGCATGCGCCTATTTATGGTGCCGCACGGGAACTACGGCACCCAGAAGATGAGCTGCCCTCCTGCAGATGGGAGTTAGCGCCAATCCTCACTGTTTAACCCTTTAAAACCCCTCCGTGCAACCACAGCATCTAGGAAGCTGGGAGGGGGCTGGCTGTGTCCTCCATCAGCCCCTTGGGATGCAATCTAACAATGCATGCATGAAGTATTGCTGTGTATTGTGCTAATGATCAAAGGGAAAGTCTCATAATGGGAAAAAAGCATAATTAGGGGAAATACAAAGGGGAAAAACACAACCCCCTCCCCCCCATTTAGCATTTTTATGTAAAAAAAAATATCACAGAGACCAAACTTCCCCACAAGATTGTTATGGTAATGACCCCAATAAAGGTTAGCCCATTTAACCCGCCCATTTTAAAAGTTGCTAAATTCTGCATGTTCTACTCTAAAAATGGAATGAAAAAGATCAAAAAGTTACAGGAATAAAAAAATGATGCCATTAAAAACTACAGCAGAAAAAACCACCCGACACGGCGCCGATGTGGGACAATCCCCCCAAATAAAGGCTGCCTGTACACGGCCGTGCCGGAGCCTGCGGTGAGAATTCTGGCAGCGGGATGCGCCCCGTGCCGCGGTATGGAGCTTATACTCACCCGTCTGGCGTTTTCTCACTCTGCACTGCGATGTTCCGGCTGACGCACCGCCGCAGAGCGAAGCCGGCGCGTTACCTGTGACATTCACACGGAAATAGGACATGCAGCGATTTGCTAACCTTGCGAGTTTTCACGCGGTCGAATCGTGGCTGTCTGCATAGGATTGTATTATGTAATGCACTCCTATGGCAGCGGGCGGAAATTGTGCAGGAAATCCAGCCGCAGAGTTTCCGCGCGTGTGCAGGGGCCAAAGTCTTAAAACATAAATTGCTTTGGAAATTCTGTGCTAACGTTCCCAAACCCTGTGCAGACGGACGCGGCGCGGCCCTGTGAAGGCGGACGTGGCACGCGGCCCTGTGAAGGCGGACGTGGCGCGGCCCTGTGAGGGCGGACGTGGCGCGGCCCTGTGAAGGCGGACGTGGCGCGGCCCTGTGAAGGCGGACGTGGCGCTGCCCTGTGAAGGCGGACGTGGCGCTGCCCTGTGAAGGCGGACGTGGCGCTGCCCTGTGAAGGCGGACGTGGCGCTGCCCTGTGAAGGCGGACACGGCGCCACCCTGTGAAGGCGGACGCAGCGCGGCTTTGTGAAGGCGGACGCGGCGCGGCTCTGTGAAGGCGGGCGTTGGCGTGGCTCTGTGAAGGCGGACGTGGCACGCCCCAATGAAGGCGGACATGGCGCGGCCCTGTGAAGGCGGACGTGGCGCTGCCCTGTGAAGGCGGACGTTGCGCTTCCCTGTGAAGGCGGACATGGCGCTGCTCTGTGAAGGCGGACGTGGCGCTGCTCTGTGAAGGCGGACGTGGCGCTGCTCTGTGGAGGCGGGCGTTGGCGCGGCCCTGTGAAGGCGGCATGGCGCAGCCCTATGAAGGCGGACATGGCGCGGCCCTGTGAAGGCGGACATGGCGCGGCCCTGTGAAGGCGGACATGGCGCGGCCCTGTGAAGGCGGACATGGCGCGGCCCTGTGAAGGCGGACATGGCGCGGCCCTGTGAAGGCGGACGTGGCGCTGCTCTGTGAAGGCGGACGTGGCGCTGCTCTGGGAAGGCGGACGTGGCGCTGCTCTGTGAAGGCGGATGCGGCGGGCTCTGTAAAGGCGGACGCGGCGCGGCTCTGTGAAGGCGGACGCGGCGCGGCCCTGTGAAGGCGGACATGGCGCGGCCCTGTGAAGGCGGACATGGCGCGGCCCTATGAAGGCGGACATGGCGCGGCCCTATGAAGGCGGACATGGCGCGGCCCTATGAAGGCGGACGTTGGCGCGGCCCTGTGAAGGCGGGCGTTGGCGCGGCCCTGTGAAGGCGGCATTGCGCGGCCCTGTGAAGGCGGACGTGGCGCTGCCCTGTGAAGGCGGACGTGGCGCTGCTCTGTGAAGGCGGACGTGGCGCTGCTCTGTGAAGGCGGACGTGGCGCTGCTCTGTGAAGGCGGACGTGGCGCTGCTCTGTGAAGGCGGACGTGGCGCTGCTCTGTGAAGGCGGACGTGGCGCTGCTCTGTGAAGGCAGACGCGGCGCTGCTCTGTGAAGGCGGATGCAGCGGGCTCTGTAAAGGCGGACGCGGCGCGGCTCTGTGAAGGCGGACGCGGCGCGGCCCTGTGAAGGCGGACATGGCGCGGCCCTGTGAAGGCGGACATGGCGCGGCCCTATGAAGGCGGACATGGCGCGGCCCTGTGAAGGCGGACGTTGGCGCGGCCCTGTGAAGGCGGGCGTTGGCGCGGCCCTGTGAAGGCGGCATTGCGCGGCCCTGTGAAGGCGGACGTGGCGCTGCTCTGTGAAGGCGGACGTGGCGCTGCTCTGTGAAGGCGGACGTGGCGCTGCTCTGTGAAGGCGGACGTGGCGCTGCTCTGTGAAGGCGGACGTGGCGCTGCTCTGTGAAGGCAGACGCGGCGCTGCTCTGTGAAGGCGGATGCAGCGGGCTCTGTAAAGGCGGACGCGGCTCTGTGAAGGCGGACATGGCGCGGCCCTGTGAAGGCGGATATGGCGCGGCCCTGTGAAGGCGGACATGGCGCGGCCCTATGAAGGCGGACATGGCGCGGCCCTGTGAAGGCGGACATGGCGCGGCCCTGTGAAGGCGGACATGGCGCGGCCCTGTGAAGGCGGACATGGCGTGGCCCTGTGAAGGCGGACATGGCGCTGCCCTGTGAAGGCGGACGTGGCGCTGCCCTGTGAAGGCGAACGTGGCGCTGCCCTGTGAAGGCGGACGTGGCGCTGTTCTGTGAAGGCGGACGCGGCGCCGCTCTCTGAAGGCGGATGCGGCGCCGCTCTCTGAAGGCGGATGCGGCGCCGCTCTCTGAAGGCGGATGCGGCGCCGCTCTCTGAAGGCGGACGCGGCGCCGCTCTCTGAAGGCGGATGTGGCGCCGCTTTGTAAAGGCAGGCGTGGCGCTGCTCTGTGAAGGCGGATGTGGCGCTGCTCTGTGGAGGCAGATGTGGCGCTGCTCTGTGAAGGCGGATGTGGCGCGGCTCTGTGAAGGCAGGCGTGTCTGTGAAGGCGGATGCGGCACCGCTCTGTGAAGGCGGATGCGGCACCGCTCTGTGAAGGCGGATGCGGCGCGGCTCTGTGAAGGCGGATGTGGCGCGGCTCTGTGAAGGCGGATGTGGCGCGGCTCTCTGAAGGCGGATGTGGCGCTGCTCTGTGAATGCGGTCGCGGCGCCGCTCTGTGAAGGCGGATGTGGCGCCGCTCTGTGAAGGCGGATGTGGCGCTGCTCTGTGAAGGCGGACATGGCGCGGCCCTGTGAAGGCGGACATGGCGCGGCCCTGTGAAGGCGGACATGGCGTGGCCCTGTGAAGGCGGACATGGCGCTGCCCTGTGAAGGCGGACGTGGCGCTGCCCTGTGAAGGCGAACGTGGCGCTGCCCTGTGAAGGTGGACGTGGCGCTGTTCTGTGAAGGCGGACGTGGCGCTGTTCTGTGAAGGCGGACGCGGCGCCGCTCTCTGAAGGCGGACGCGGCGCCGCTCTCTGAAGGCGGATGTGGCGCCGCTTTGTAAAGGCAGGCGTGGCGCTGCTCTGTGAAGGCGGATGTGGCGCTGCTCTGTGGAGGCAGATGTGGCGCCGCTCTGTGAAGGCGGATGCGGCACCGCTCTGTGAAGGCGGATGTGGCGCGGCTCTGTGAAGGCAGGCGTGTCTGTGAAGGCGGATGCGGCACCGCTCTGTGAAGGCGGATGCGGCACCGCTCTGTGAAGGCGGATGTGGCGCGGCTCTGTGAAGGCGGATGTGGCGCGGCTCTGTGAAGGCGGATGTGGCGCGGCTCTCTGAAGGCGGATGTGGCGCTGCTCTGTGAATGCGGTCGCGGCGCCGCTCTGTGAAGGCGGATGTGGCGCTGCTCTGTGAAGGCGGATGTGGCGCTGCTCTGTGAAGGCGGATGTGGCGCCGCTCTCTGAAGGCAGATGTGGCGCCGCTCTCTGAAGTCGGATGTGGCGCCGCTCTGTGAAGGCGGATGTGGCTCTGCTCTGTGAATGCGGTCGCGGCACTGCTCTGTGAATGCGGTCGCGGCGCCGCTCTGTGAAGGCGGATGTGGCGCCGCTCTGTGAAGGCGGATGTGGCGCCGCTCTGTGAAGGCGGATGTGGCGCCGCTCTCTGAAGGCGGATGTGGCGCCGCTCTCTGAAGGCAGGCGTGGCGCCGCTCTCTGAAGGCGGATGTGGCGCCGCTCTCTGAAGGCGGATGTGGCGCCGCTCTGTGAGGGCAGATGTGGCGCCGCTCTCTGAAGGCGGTTGCGGCGCCGCTCTGTGAAGGCGGATGCAGCACGGCTCTGTGAAGGCGGATGTGGCGCCGCTCTCTGAAGGCGGATGTGGCGCTGCTCTGTGAATGCGGTCGCGGCGCCGCTCTGTGAAGGCGGATGTTGCGCTGCCCTGTGAAGGCGGACGTGGCGCCGCTCTGTGAATGCGGTGGCGGCGCCGCCCTGTGAAGGTGGATGCAGCACGGCTCTGTGAAGACGGACGCGGCGCCGCTCTGTGAAGGCGGATGTGGCACCGCCCTGTGAAGGTGGATGCAGCACGGCTCTGTAAAGGCGGACGTGGCGCTCGGCTCTTAGCGCTACATTTACACACAGCAAGTATTCTGCCAGGTTTGGTGCGGATGAGGATGTCACCCCTCATGTACACAGATGAGATCCGACTACCTGCAGCATACATTGATGTCCCGTGGATAAAGATCCGCCCGCCCGGCAGTTTCCTCTACTGATCCCATTGGCTGTGCTGCTCCTGTAGTGCGCTGCGAATTATCTGCGGATATTCAGTAACATCCCCGAGCCCTGCAGCATGTCCGTTGTTTAGTGCGGCTTCAGATGAGCAAATGCGCAGAACCGCTCGCCCTTATGTAACGCATTTACACCGTGAAGAGGTGTTATTCGTGCGTGGGCGGGTGCAGGCGCCGCTCGTTACTGTGGGACGGGGAATCACTGCCCTGATTCTACATGGCTATTAAGCCAAATTAGGCCGGTGTTTGCGGGTATACGCAGTGTTTTGCGCAGACCCGTACATATGTGCCCATTCGCACACCCCATAGTCTCATGGAGCATGCTGCACTTTTTTCCACGTAAGCAAATTGTGCGCACAAAAAGGACAGCATATTTTGCGCATACACGCTGGTCTGAAGCCGCCCGTACTGCACAGCCATTACACATCGCTCCTGTGGTCTATTTAAAGGCTGAAATCTGTGGCAAATCTGCAGTGTGTTCACACCTAAATCTGGAAAAACAGTTACTGGCGATTCTCTGCATTCGCTGAGGATTTTCTGCAGCGGATCCCCAGCATGCAGCGGCAGCGCTGGTCCGACATGCGACTCCTCTGTCAGATATTGGCGGGCTGTATGTGTGCATGGATTATAGTATGTATGTGTGTGTGTGGATGTACGTATATAGATATATGTGCAGGATTATTATCGCCACAGAAATATATGACATCACAAAACAGAATGAGAGCGAAGACAATGAAGAGAATGAACTATGCTACATTATGTGGGGGCTGATATCTGTATCCTGTCTGTCCGGCTCTAGACAGCCCTAGGATTAGGAAATCAAGAAGCAGGGGACGTGCATGCTCCCCTCGGTCACCAGCTGCCATGTGCGACCTCTAGGGGTTAATTACCCACAGTTGGGGTTCAGTTTTTGGGGCTGTTGTAATATTTGTGAACCTTTGAAGAATATTGGTTTGGTAATTGTTGATGTAAACCCATAAGACGTCTTACATTAACTGCGGCATAGAACTGGTTCTTGGCCTTTCAATAACTTTTCAATGGCTTTTCAATGGCTTTTGCCACGTTAACTTGTTGCAGCAAGTTATCAATATTGTATTAAACTTAACTACATCTGGTCACCGGGGCTCAGGAAGGATGTTACAGTGCTGGAGGGGTACAAAGAAGGGCAACTAAACTAATACATGGAATGAAGGGACTGGAATACCCAGAGAGGCACCAAAACTGGGATTATTCACCCCGGAAAACAGACGGCTAAGGGGCGACCAAATAACTATGTATAAGTACATGAGGGGACGATACAAGGATCTCTGCCAGGATCTGTTTATACCCAGGACTGTGACGGTAACGAGAGGGCATCCGCTACGTCTAGAAGAAAGCAGGTTTCATCACCAACACAGAAGGGGGTTCTTTACTGTAAGAGCAGTGAGACTGTGGAACTCTCTGCCTGAGGATGTGGTGATGGCAAAATCCATAGGGGAGTTTAAGAGGGACTAGATGTCTTTCTAGAGCGGAAGGATATTACTGGATATAGACATTAGGTGACAGCAGGGTTGGTGATCCGGGTCTTGCAGTCAGGTAGGAACTATCAGAGGTTGGTCCAGGGATTATTCTGGCTGCCATTATGGAGTCGGGATGGAATTTGGCTAATTGTGTGGCTAATTCTGTCTCATTGGGGTTTTTAGCCTTTCTCTGGATCAACAAGGGGGAAGGGGGTTAATAAATGCAGCAATGAGTGCTTTGATTTGGAGGGAAGTGATCCCGGCTTATGTGATGTGCGTGTATGGCCTGCTGTGGCCGCCTCAGAGATGTTCTGTAAGTCTCTTGGTCCACTGCCTGAAGTAGGGAAAAGGGGTGTCAACAATTTCCTGTATACAGGATGACACCAGAAGGGAGGACAAGTGGTGACTGTGGTGCAGGTCATGGCAAAGTGGTCGACAAATACTAGTGGGGGGCACAGGGGGACTTAAGGCACTTAGAGGGGTAATCCAGCCTTAAAAGGGAAGCTGTCACCAGGTTCATGCTGCCAGAACCACAAGCAGCATGACCCTGGATAGGTGTGTGCAGTGCCCCCACTATTCTGCACCATTAGGAATAAACTAGAGCGCCTCTCCCCGCCCGCCTCATGTAGAGTGACGGCGCTCTCACACCTTTTGCATAAAGAGATAAAGTAGTTTTGCTGCTCTTTCATTGCATCCAATGTTTTGGTCGTCCCTCAAGCCTTTCTGAACTGCTTATGCGGTAAGCACACCGGGGTGCGAGGCATTGTCGGTAGTAATGGCAGCAGCTCCACTGCCCTCCTCACACAGCGGCTGCTGACAGCTGTAGAATAATAAACCTAGTTTGACATTTTGGTGCTGCCCGTCAGTCGGCAGGGTATGGTGGTAATGCCAGCCTGTATATAGGCCAAAACCTGTTCCAGGCAAAATAATAGGTAAAGGTAAAAAATCAAACGGGTAATGTAGTCCCTTCCCCGGGCGGGTGGTGGTGTACCTCAGTGCTGATGTTGTGGTGATGGGAAGGGAACCCCAGGAGTCGGGATGAAAGTGAAAAATATGTACAATTTATTTGGTAGATCTTCAATAAATAATGTAAAGTATCAGACATATCATTATCCAAACAGGCAACATATCTGCAACGATTCTCTTTCTGAGATTACAGAAAAGTGCAGGGACCACTTCTGTCCGCTATGCTTTGCCCTTCTGCCTTACTCTTTATCTCTGTCTTTATAGATCACCTTTTCTTTCTCTCTCTATCTTTATTTTTACATAAACTAGTAATTATTAGAAAATTATAGCAGCAGTGTTTCTGGTGGCGCAATGCGCCACTTACAAATGCAATATAGTGAAAGGGATTGGAGTTGTAAGCATTTGGCTGCTGTTCTAGAACTTGCGGGTTTAGGATCTGTGATGATGACACTGTCATTGTGCCTCTGGGGTGTTTGATAGATAGCTGTGCTACATGCACGTCACACACACACACACACAGCTCTGCTACATGCACGTCACACACACACACACAGCTCTGCTACATGCACGCCACACACACGGCTCTGCTACATGCACGTAACACACAGCTCTGCTACATGCACGTCACACACGCACAGCTCTGCTACATGCACGTCACACACGCACAGCTCTGCTACATGCACGTCACACACGCACAGCTCTGCTACATGCACGTCACACACGCACCGCTCTGCTACATGCACGTCACACATGCACCGCTCTGCTACATGCACGTCACACACGCACAGCTCTGCTACATGCACGTCACACACGCAGAGCTCTGCTACATGCACTTCACACACGCGCGCACAGCTCTACTAATGCATGCCACACACGCACAGCTCTGCTATATGCATGTCCCGTTTGCACGCACAACTCTCCTGCGTGCACATGCACATCGCTCTCAGTTGTTATGGAATACTAACGAACACTTAGCTGGACAGCAGCCATGAATTTACAGTACCTTTGATGATACCACCGTCATGTGATCGGGGGCGGAGCATGTAACCATCGAGCAGAAAGCAACACTCCCTCCCCCCCAATGAGGTAGAGGCCAATTATCCTTATTTTAGGAAAAATGATTCCTTCTTGACTCCATTTTGGCAATCAGATTAATCACCTTCTGAAGTCATCAGTGACTGACATGTACATTCCTAAACATTGAAATTGCAACACTGAGAAAGACAAGTTGTAAGGTTATGCAAATTAGGGAAGTAGGTGTCGCTAAAATATGCAAATATTCAAATTTGTGTCATGTGGGAGGGTCTTCAATAGTATAAAAGCCAGATCAAAAGCAAATTTTTTTTCAGCCACATGAAACCTCAAAAATTGGATAAAGTCTTGTGGTATTGTTGTGCAGCGCCTCCTGTTCGTTGATGTGTCAGTTATCGCCACTTGTGGCCAACTGAAAGGGACAGAATCCTGGAACTTAGAGGCCTTGGTTTATCGTCCGGGCGGATCGCTACGTGTGTAGGCCAAGATGTCATCACTGTTCAATGTTACATGTCCGAGTGGTTGGGAGAAAAATGATGGACTTGAATGGCAGCAAGAGGTACACAGAGGCGAGCCTCTGCCCCGACTGATCATCAGATTAGAAGAATGGCGTGCAGTGAACTATTCTGTACTGTATGCGAAATTGGACGTCACATGCTAAGCCTAGGGTGTCTACACAAATTGTCAGAAGACGCTTGCACAACATTGGTCTACAAGCCAGGCGTCCAACCTCAGTTGATCCATTGACATTATGTCACCCCAAGATGCCAATTGGAGGCTGGAATGGAAGCCTATCCTCTTCAGTGATGAGTCTTGAGTCTCAGATGCAGGGATAGCTGGAGATTGGTCTGGGGACCACATGGTCAACACCATGAAGAGGCCTTCACGAGGGAACATAGAGAGGAAAAACAAAAATACTGTTCAACACATTAAATAAATTACAATCTAGACTAGTGAGGAAGCAGATGCCTCTTTATTAAGAAGCAGCGCGTTGACATGTTTCGGGGACACAGACCCTCTATACCCCTTATTGAGCCACATTGGTTTCCTCCTATTATTAACCCTTTTATCCCTGTAAGGTATGATCCGCTCACATTAAGTAATTAGGATGTTTTTAAATGTTTTCCATTTGTCTGTACTGTTATTTTTGAGGACATTGTCCCAGTCAGTAAGGTAAAGGGATTTCTGAGCTGATGGAACTAGGTCTTCCTGAAGTTTAGTATTTCTGTAGTTCCCCCTATAAAACTCTCTCTTGAAGGACAAGTTGAAATGTATTATATTCTGGTCACTATTTCCCAGGTGCCCCCCGTCTGCACCCACGTTATTCTGTCAGGTCTGTTGGCTGATATTAAGTCCACAATGGCCGTCCCTCTAGTCAGGTCCTGTACAAGTTGGGGAAGGTAATTATCTTTTGTAATTTGTCAGAAACTTGTTATCTTCATGAGATTCGCAGGTTTCGGCTCCCCAGTTTATATCCGATAGTGCCCCCATAGTAATTACCTCAATGTGATTTGCTGCTTCATCTATTTGCTTCAACAATAGATTTCCAGTGGCTTCTGTTATATCTGGTGTCTATAGAGAACCTCTATGAGAAGGTTATTGTTGGTTTTCCCTCCATGTATTTCCACCCATGCAGACTCCACATGTTCTTCTCCCTCACATATATCTTCCCGTAATGTAGGCTGTAAACAGGATTTTACATAAAGACAAGACCCTCCCTCTTTCTGGTTTTATGATCCCTTCTGAATAGACTGTAACCCAGTAAGGTCATCGCCCCGTCAAACCTTACATCCAACCAGGTCTCAGTTATTCCTCAGACATTGTTACTTCCAGTTGGCCATCGTTATTGGTCACATTTCTAGCATTAGTCTCTCTTATTTCTGCCATGTGACTATTCATTGCTTAGTCCCGTTCACGGTCTCCACTATCCTCCACTCTGTGCTTGGCCTTCTCCAGTCCATAGTTTGAGGAGCACCTGCACTATTTTTTTTCTTTTAATGTACACAATAGTTGATTCGAAGCATTTTTGCAATAGGTTTTATGAACAAACTGGAGCAACTTCTGAGAAGAAATACCAAGATGGTGAGCGGTCTGCAAATCATGTCCTATGAGGAACGGTTAAAGGATCTGGGAATGTTTAGCAGAAGAGAAGGCTGAGAGGAGACTTAATAGCGGCCTACAAATATCTGAAGGGCTGTCACAGTGCAGAGGGATCAGCCCTATTCTCATCTGTGCAAGGAAAGACTAGAAGCAATGGGATGAAACTGAAAGGGAGGAGACACAGATTAGATATTAGACAGTGAGGGGGATCAATGAGTGGAACAAATCCTGAACTGAGCAGGGGGTTGAATCCGATGACCCCGGTGGTCCCCATGACCCCAGAGGACCCGATGACCCCGGAGGTCGCTTCCAACTCTACTATTCTATGAGAGTCATTAAGCTGTTGTTCAATGCTGTCAGCCTTTGCTTTATCAACAGTTGGTTGCTGGAGATGGTCTATTGTGAGTAGCATCAAATCCACAAAGCATTATTACTAATAGACTACAATCACAACAGTAAGTAGTTTAGCGGCTTCTGATGTGACCAGTAATCACTAATTTTGCTATTCTTCATCCTATGCGTACTAACACGTTATTCACAACTTTGGTTCTGAAGCTCCTGATGTACACGCTAACAGTGTCCATTGGGTTCCAGAGTCAGAAAGGAGCCAACAGATTTGCTTCTGGTCTCCATCTGGCTGTTCCATCAGTATAGTGCAGAAACGAAGGTATTTAATAGGGCAGCAGAGGTGCAGGAAGGAGGGAACTAGCAGGCAGCAGAGAAGATTTGTGATGGTGTCCAGGGAAGGGATGGCAGACTTTTATCACACACTGCAGAATCCCACTCCTTTCTGGCAGAGGTTACATATGTTCACTACCGGTTGGGGGGGGTCAGTATAACAGGGTTTGGGGGAAGGTACAAGTAGTGAAGGGGTTAAGTAAAAAGAGAGGAGGAGCATTGAGGGGACAAGTATCAGGCCCCCCTTCATTCCTCCTCTTCCCTTGTTGGCAGTTCAGTGTAGGGCCAGGGACTCATTGGGGCGGTTTAAGATGATTGGATTGGGATCCTTACTTGGCTTCTGGCAGATGGTGTCATGGCAGCTATATAGCGGGTGGAGCCTCCTTGGATTGGGCTGTAAACTGGTGAAAGGGGATTCCATCAGGTGTTTAGTCCCCTTAATCCATGGAGCGGTTGTGATTGGTCTGGTGCATTTGGAATTTGCAAGGGGTTGAGTCCTGAATAATGTGTTTAATGAAGGTAGCCATCTTCGTGGCCGGTGATGCCCCAAAGCCAGTCGGCTGTCGGCTGTGGGTAAAGCATTAGCTTTTGTTAAATATGTTTCTGGGCGCCCGAGTCTGTAGCTCCAAGGACCTCCTCCTTATTGGTGTAGATTTAGTTCAAGATTTAATCATTTGTTACATGTGCTTATTTGTTAACGAAGTGGCTGCTGTGGCCAGTTTAATCTAAATCATTGAATTATATCTTTATTTAACATGGGGGGGGGGGGTTGTGGGATAAATTGGGGGAGGATAGTCCAAGGGGAGCAGACTCTACCATCCCCTCGTCATGGTTCTCGTGCGGTCCTTATTAGAGGCACTGTCCACCAATGAGCAGCGGGTCTTATGTCCTGTAGAGATGGTGGAGCGGTTGGTGGGCCCAAGAAGCAGAGCTGTGTCTCTTTACCAATGCGTCGTCAGTGGTTTAACGAAGGGCTCGTTCGCACAGGCGTATTTACGCTCCATATTACGTGCTCATTTTTTACACATCCGGTATGGAGCACTGAATCCCCATTGATTTGCATTGTGGCATTCAGACCTGTGTTTTTGACACGTGTGAAAAAAATCTCAGCATATCCTGTCTTGGTTTGTATTCCAGACCAAACTATCCCATTGAAGTCAATAGGATGGCACAAATATGTGGTGTATCTTATGGTACATGCGTATTCACTGCGTATTTGCAAAAAAAATCTAAGGAACTGCTTCATATTTTTTGTGAGCCTCATGTGGCGCAAAGTGTTAACGCAGCAGATATGCAGTCCTAAGCTCTCGCTTACGACCTGAAGGTTACAGGTTCAATCCCTGCAAGGTTTAGGTAGCCGGCTCAAGGTTGACTCAGCCTTTCATTCTTCTGAGGTCGGTAAAATAAGCACCCAGCTTGATGGGGGGTAATAAATTACCTGCAATCACTGCGGAATAAGTTGGCGATATACAAATAACAAGATGTATTTTGTGCACAATACCACAATATTTATTGAATAGTCAGAGATTCGATGCATTCATGGACCAAAACTAGATACCCGCTGTGAATGAGCCATAGCTGCCTACATGGTTCAGTAGCTGGTAGTATGGTAATATTCTTGTGCA
The DNA here is from genome assembly GCF_035609145.1 of Eleutherodactylus coqui. Taxonomy (NCBI): domain Eukaryota; kingdom Metazoa; phylum Chordata; class Amphibia; order Anura; family Eleutherodactylidae; genus Eleutherodactylus; species Eleutherodactylus coqui. The sequence goes on from NC_089843.1 coordinate 224,173,956, forward strand.
ATGAATTTCCTGCATACAAATGGATCATATTCCGCATGCAGGAGCCCACAGCGGAATCCACCCCTGTACCCAACTGGCACCCAAGCAAACTGTAACTAATCTGCATATGGATGGTCCGGATGGCGCCCATGCAGACCTGTAACTAATCTGTATATGGGTGGTCCGGATGGCTCACCGTCGGACATGCGCAGTACAGATTTTCTTTAAAATCCCCTTACCCCCTGCGCTGCTGCTAGGCGATGACGCAGAATTCGTGACCTCTCCGCAGTGTCAATTGCATTAGGGCCACAGGTCGGACGACTTCTATTAACCTCAATGAAAGCCATCTGTGTGGAATCCGCATTGAAATAGAACATGCTGCGATTTTTCCTCTGCTCACGGAACTTGCAATTCAATTCCATAATTGTGCGCTTTACAATAGCAAGTCACTTACTTTTGCACTTAGCATTGAATAATCAAGTTGTGACCACTTTACTTTTCCTATTTATGACCTAAAGAATGGTTGTGCCAAATTTGTACGACACCGGGAAGTAAGAGAATTAAATGGGGTACATAATATAGAGGCGGTCACTTACTTTTGCACTTAGAATTGAATAATCAAGTTGCAACCCCTTTTCTCTTTCTATTTGGGACCTAAAGAATGGTCGTGTCAAAGTTTGTACAACATTGGGAAGTTAGAGAATTAGTGGCGAGTCAGTCAGTCAGTGAGGGCTTTCATCTATATACAGTGATACCTTGGGTTAAGAGTGCCTCTGCTTACAAGCTTTTTGACTTGAGAGCAGACTCTCTCCTGAATTTTGCTCTGATTTAAGAGCAAAGACTTGGGTTAAGAGCCTTGCTCTCAATCGGGGTGAGGGGCGGGGGGGGGGGGGGGTGGGCTGCTGCTGCCGGTGGCCCCATTGAAAGCAATGACCTGCCGGCAACCCCTGCAGTGATTTTCGGGGAAGGGCTTTAAATTATCCCTAGCTGTAGTAAAAAATATATACTCACCTGTCCGCCGCTGCTGGGGCTCAGGCGTGTCTAGCCGCCGCTTGTTCTCTCTGCATTTTTAATCCCCGCTGACTGAAAAGCTTCAGAGTAGTGCAGGGAGAACAAGCAGACGCACCAAGGGCCCGGCAGACAGGTGAGGATATATTTTTTTAATTTTTTTTACTACAGCTAGGGATGATTTTTAGGGAATGGCTTATATTTAAAGCCCTTCCCCGAAAATCACTGTGGGGGTGTCGGTGTCCTATTGTTTTCAATGGGACAACGCCATCCCCATTAAAATCCGTGGGAGAGCTTTGCGTTCTGAATCCGATTAATGGCTTTTCCATTTATGTCAATGGGGAACATTGATTTAACTTACGAGTGTTTTGGGTTAAGAGCGCCATCACGGAGCGTATTAAACTCTTAACCCAAGGCACCGCTGTGTATATGTGTGTGTGTATATATATATATATATATAGTATAATGTTGGGCCAAAAAAAGCCCTATGTCCATCCAGTTCATCCTATTACCCCCCCCAATGTTTATTCAAAGGCAGAATCAAGAGTCAATGACCCTTTTCTAGTTGGTAATGATTATAACATATTAAATCACATCGCATGTTATATTGTGGTAATTACTTTGCATAATTTTGTATCGTCTGCAAATATCGATATTTTACTGAGAAATTCTTCTACCTGGTCATTAATAAGTTAAAAATAGGGCCCGATCGGAGCATGTACCTTTTGTAACCCCCCTCTGCTTTCTATCACGGAGCCACCAGTTATTTACATACATTCTCGCCCAGACCGAGCATTCTCATCTTATATACCAACCTTTTATGTGGCTGGCCAAGAGCCAAACACTTTAGAGCGTCCAGATACACAAGATCTGGTGACTCCCCGATCCAGTCTACAACTTACCTCCTCGTAGAAGCTGAACAGATCGGTTTGACAGCAGTGATCCCTCATAAACCCGTGCTGATACAGAGTTATACGGCCATTGTCCTTCAGGTCGTCCAGGATGGCATCTCTCAGAAACCCCTCAAACATGTTAGCCACAATAGAAGTTAGACTTACCGGCCTGTAGTTTACAGGTTCACTTTTTGACCCTTTTTGAATTTTGGCACCACCTTGAGGTCTGTTCCATTGGATTGGCGCAGAGCCGTCACTACACAGTTCTTAAAAATAATCAGAGGAGCAACAGAAGAGCTAAAGCTAGGTGCTATTACAATCCATTTCGAAGTGAGCGTGCGGGCTGAGTGTGAGTGTGTGTGTGTGTGTGAGTGTGTGTGTGTGGCTGGCATTACTGTACTGTGTCATAAGTGTGACTTTGGTGGGAAACAGATAAAACTGCTAGACGCGTTTCGGCCGAAAAATGGCCTTTCTCACATCTTAACAGCACGATCACCGATGCAGACTTAAGAGCTTTAAACACCAAGTGCCAGTCCCCCATTAAGTATGCAAACACCTTCTACTTCCACCCCGCTCCTGCACCGTATAGACACACATTAGTTTCAGATTTCAGTGCATAAGGGCTATAAACACTCTGCTCTGGCTTATTATATGTGTATGATATATATGTCCACGGCTCAAACCAGATAAGTCTCAGCTGCAGAGCACGCACGTTCACATAAACACCGCAACGATATCGCACCGCAGGGGATCACGCACATCCTCGTGAATATCACACAAAACCCTGCAACATGATTGCATACCGGTCACAGATTGGTCATACGAGTCACAGATTGGTCATACGAGTGCAGCAGAGTTGTTTCCCACACACAGAGATCGCATGGATATCGTGGCCTAAAGACCACAAGTGTCCGCGTGAATGCTTCCTGCCGATCACATATCGAGGCTCTCACAGGTATCGCTTCCATAACACAAGCCATATGTCACAAGATATCTCATGCACGGGCCATATATGTCGCATAACATAATGATTCTCTACATACAAAAAACACAGGAAGAAATAATAAAAAACGTATATTAAAAAAAATCTCCTTTTTTCCCCCCTTACTCTTTCATGCACACAAAATCTAATCGCAAATACAAAAACCACCCAAAAGGTCCCTATTCTGGCTGTCCCGTATTATTTGTATCTGACATATATATACATGAGGTCAGTTCTGTGACTCGGGCCCCTGGGGCTTCTTGTGTATATCCAATAAGCCCCCCTGTTGAGCAGTTCTTCCTGTATATGGCCTCCTGTTTTTGGTGCCCAGGCAGACTCTACCCCTTGGATGTGACGGTGTCCGGCCCCCCGTCATGATGCTTCCCCGCTCCGCAGCCGCTCACATTCTTATCATGAATCTCTCTGACGTGTTCAGCTAATCTAGTTTTTAATTGCATGACGACATCTTTGCTAAATGGCCGGGTCTTCTAGGAAGCGAGTGTGGAAGGGCTCTGTCCACCACTCCACGACCCGAGGCCGTTATTATGGGGCGCGTCAGGGGAGGTAAGATGTCGTGATCGGCTGGGATAACTTTGTCTCTTTGTCGCCTCCTCGAGATCGTTTTTTGAAGGCCTCTTCTTATATCTGCTTTGGCGATATTTTCTGGAACGCTCCACACTTGATCTTTTCCTTTTGGTTTCTTGTCTCGGCGATCCGTGTTAACTTCATAAACCCAATTATTGGCACCATCCCTCTGATCTCCATCACACCTTACATTTCTTATATCCATTATAGTGCTTTCTAATTTAGCTCGATTGTCTTTCATCTTCGTTTCCATGGCATTATAGTCGGGTGATCCTTCATTTCACTTATTTCTTCTTGGATTACATTTAAATTGTACTTTAAATATTTTAATTAACCCCTTCAGTGGCACGCCCAGAAATTTTCTGGGACGAGCTCCACTGCCCATAGTTCTTACAGCGGAGAATGGGGAAAACCTCCGATGTCCACTGTTTAACCCTTTACATGCCGCGGTCTATGAAATCGCAGCATGTAAAGGGCTGACAGAGGGAGGAGGCTCAGAGCCGGCCGATGGTCCCTGTGGCAGGGAGAGCTGGTGATCAGCTGATAGATGATAGCTAGGCACCAGCTCTTACAGCGGAGAACAGAGAAAAGCTCAGATCTCCGCTGTTTAATCCTTTACATGACACTTTCTGTGCGATCACAGCATGTAAAGGGCTGTCAGAGGGAGGGGGCTCCCTCTGTCACCATCGGATTCCCTGCAATGTGATCAGGGGGTCCTGATGGGTCTCTGTGGCACCCGGAGGCTTGAATATAGCCTCCGGGTCTGCCAGCTAAATTAGGCTAAGATGCTCAGACTGTCTGAGCGTCATAGCCTGTATAATACCCTGCTATGCCTTAGCATAGCAGAGTATTAAAAAAAAATTTAAAAAAGTATTATGCAAGTCCCCTAAAGGGACAAAAATTTTAAAGATAAAGTATAAAAAAAGGTAAAAAAAATAAAAATGTAAATACCTTTCTCTCTTTATATAAAAAGAAATGTAAAACAAAATCACCCGTGTGTTATCCCTGCGTCGTAATGACCCAGAGAAGGAAGTGAGTACACTATTTAACCCCTTAATGACACGGCCCCTTTTTGTTTTTTTTTTCCAATTTTGTTTTATCCTCCCCCTTTTAAAAAATCGTAGCTCCTTTATTTATCCATCGCCGTCGCTGCATGAGGGCTCGTTGTTTGCCGGACGAGTTGTAGTTTTTAATGGTGCTTTTTAGTTTCAAAATAATTTTATTGATGATTTTAGAAAGTTATTTTATAACAAACTGTTGTGCTGCTTCTTACCCCTCGCAGGGGGATCTTATATGTCCAATCGCGTGTACATCCTAACAAACAAACAAACATTGCCTTAATACGTTGGTGTTCTGGTACAAACAGGATTAGCCTAATATTACTGTGTTCTACTTCCTGACCCTCCCGCCTCTTCTTCCCCTGTTTCATCATATCGCCAAATTCCCACCCTTCCTCTCTCCTCCCAATTGTGCTATTTAAAGGGGTTCTGTCAGTAAAATAAAACAATGTCTACTCACCTGCATCCCTGTAGAGTGTAACCTGTGAAAAAACAGAGCTACCTCCCCTAATCTCATTGTTGTTTTCCCTCCGCTGTTTACCTGGCGTGTGAGGGGTCGGCTCCAGCAGCTCCTGCGCTGTCATCGACCTGGCCGTGTCTATCCTCTGCCGTACTCGGAGAGTCCATGGCGAGTGTGCAAACACGCTGGGAAGAGGGACGCATGCCCACTCTCCGTCGACTCTCCAAGATTGGCAGAGGTTAGATGCGGCCAGGCCAATCAGTGGGCGACGCATCACTTGTGGCGCGGCGACCACTTACCCGGGCGGCAGAAACTGCCACACAGCATGGTCGGAGCAGGTGCATAAGCTGGAACTTTGCCAGCTTCTGCCCTGCAATTGGACAGCAGCCGGAGGAAAAGAAGAAGAGCAGCAGCCTCCCGCTGACCGACCCGTAAGGCACAGGTGAGTATGAATTTTTTTCTAACAGAATCCCTTTAAAGTACCATATAATGTACTGAAAAACTTTAAAAAAATTCTAAATGGAGTAAAATGAAAAAAAAAAACCACATTCCGCCATCTTTCAGTGCGCCTTGTTTCTACGGTGTACACACTGCAACAAAATGACCTGATAACGTTATTCTTTGGGTCAGTACGATTACAACGATTCCAAACTTTTTTAAAAATTATTTTCTGCCGCCATCTTTTTTCTTTTTCCGTCGACGTAGTTGTGCGATGGCTCATTTTTTGCGGGATGTCCTGTAGTTTACGTTAATACCAATTGGGAATACATACAACTTTTTGATCACATTTTTATTGTATTTTTTCTGGGAAACAGGGTGACTGAAAAAGTGAGTTTCTGGCGTTCTTTATTCTTTTTTTCGGACTACGTTCAGCATGCACAGTAAATAATGCGCTACTTCGATAGATCCGTCTTTACAGATACGGCGATACCAAATATGTATTTTACTTTTATGATTTAGATATGGAAAAAGGGGGGGGGGGGATATAAACTTATTACTTTTTTACAATGAATAAAACATTATTGATCTTTTTTACTTTTTTTTTAGTCCCCCTGGGGGACCACAACCAGCGATGCTTTGATCGCTCCTGCAGTATGACGTAATGGTTTAGCAGTACATCATACTGCAATCTGACAGGCAGTCTAGCAGTCCACCCCACGGGGGCGGCTTGATGGGCAGTCTGCTTAAAGCAAACCTATAAGGAAAAAAAATGTTTTAAAGAAGAACAAAATATAAAATAAACTGTATAAACTTGGTATCGCTGGAATCATGCCGACTCAGAAAATAAGAGAAATAAAGATTATTATTATTATGTATAGATGTATCAGGCATCAGTACAAAGATCTCTCCCATCATCTATTATACCCAGGACTGTAACAAGGGAGCGCTCTAATAACTATGTATAATATATCAGGGGTCAGTACAGAGATCTCTCCCATCATCTATTATACCCAGGACTGTAACAAGGGGGCGCTCTAATAACTATGTATAGATATATCAGGGGTCAGTACAGAGATCTCTCCCATCATCTATTATACCCAGGACTGTAACAAGGGGGCGCTCTAATAACTATGTATAGATATATCTGGGGTCAGTACAGATATCGCTCCCATCATCTATTATACCCAAGACTGTAACAAGGGGGCGCTCTAATAACTATGTATAATATATCAGGGGTCAGTACAGAGATCTCTCCCATCATCTATTATACCCAGGACTGTAACAAGGGGGCGCTCTAATAACTATGTACAGATATATCAGTGGTCAGTACAGAGATCTCTCCATCATCTATTATACCCAGGACTGTAACAAGGAGGCGCTCTAATAACTATGTATAATATATCACTTGTACTTTTCCTAATATGTAGGGACCAGACAAGACTAAACAGGGTACCCTTAGTACTAGTCCTAATATCTAGGAGAGCAGACATGACTACACAGGGCACCCTTAGTACTTGTCCTAATATATAGGGACCAGACATGGCTACACAGGGCACCCTTAGTACTTGTCCTAATATATAGGGACCAGACATGGCTACACAGGGCACCCTTAGTACTTGTCCTAATATATAGACCAGACATGACTACACAGGGCACCCTTAGTACTTGTCCTAATATATAGGGGACCAGACATGACTACACAGGACACCCTTAGTACGTGTCCTAATATATAGGGGACCAGACATGACTACACAGGGCACTCTTAGTGCTTGTCCTAATGTATAGGGGACCAGACATGACTACACAGGACACCCTTAGTTTGTGTCCTAATATATAGGGACCAGATATGACTACACAGGACACTCTTAGTACTTGTCCTAATATATAGACCAGACATGACTACACAGGGCACCCTTAGTACTTGTCCTAATATATAGACCAGACATGACTACACAGGAGACCCTTAGTACTTGTCCTAATATATAGGGGACCAGACATGACTACACAGGGCACCCTTAGTACTTGTCCTAATATATAGGGACCAGACATGACTACACAGGGCACCCTTAGTACTTGTCCTAATATATAGGGACCAGACATGACTACACAGGACACCCTTAGTACTTGTCCTAATATATAGGGGACCAGACATGACTACACAGGGCACCCTTAGTACTTGTCCTAATATATAGACCAGACATAACTACACAGGGCACCCTTAGTGCTTGTCCTAATATAGTCCAGACATGGCTACACAGGACACCCTTAGTACTTGTCCTAATATATAGGGGACCAGACATGACTACACAGGACACCCTTAGTACTTGTCCTAATATATAGTCCAGACATAACTACACAGGACACCCTTAGTACTTGTCCTAATATATAGGGGACCAGACATGACTACACAGGGCACCCTTAGTGCTTGTCCTAATATATAGTCCAGACATAACTACACAGGACACCCTTAGTACTTGTCCTAATATATATATATAGACCAGACATGACTACACAGGGCACCCTTAGTACTTGTCCTAATATATAGGGGACCAGACATGACTACACAGGGCACCCTTAGTACTTGTCCTAATATATAGGGGACCAGACATGACTACACAGGGCACCCTTAGTACTTGTCCTAATATATAGACCAGACATAACTACACAGGACACCCTTAGTACTTTTCCTAATATATAGACCAGACATAACTACACAGGACACCCTTAGTACTTGTCCTAATATATAGGGACCAGACATGACTACACAGGACACCCTTAGTACTTGTCCTAATATATAGGGACCAGACATGACTACACAGGACACCCTTAGTACTTGTCCTAATATATAGACCAGACATGACTACACAGGGCACCCTTAGTACTTGTCCTAATATATAGACCAGAGATGACTACACAGGGCATCCTTAGTACTTGTCCTAATATATAGACCAGACATGACTACACAGGGCATCCTTAGTACTTGTCCTAATATATAGTGACCAGACATGACTACACAGGGCACCTTTAGTACTTGTCCTAATATATAGGGACCAGACATGACTACACAGGACACCCTTAGTACTTGTCCTAATATATAGGGGACCAGACATGACTACACAGGACACCCTTAGTACTTGTCCTAATATATAGGGACCAGACATGACTACACAGGGCACCCTTAGTACTTGTCCTAATATATAGGGACCAGACATGACTACACAGGACACCCTTAGTACTTGTCCTAATATATAGGGGACCAGACATGACTACACAGGGCACCCTTAGTACTTGTCCTAATATATAGACCAGACATAACTACACAGGGCACCCTTAGTGCTTGTCCTAATATATAGTCCAGACATGACTACACAGGACACCCTTAGTACTTGTCCTAATATATAGGGGACCAGACATGACTACACAGGGCACCCTTAGTACTTGTCCTAATATATAGACCAGACATAACTACACAGGACACCCTTAGTACTTTTCCTAATATATAGACCAGACATAACTACACAGGACACCCTTAGTACTTGTCCTAATATATAGACCAGACATGACTACACAGGACACCCTTAGTACTTGTCCTAATATATAGACCGTACATGACTACACAGGACACCCTTAGTGCTTGTCCTAATATATAGTGACCAGACATGACTACACAGGGCACCCTTAGTACTTGTCCTAATATATAGACCAGACATGACTACACATGGCACCCTTAGTACTTGTCCTAATATATAGGGACCAGACATGACTACACAGGACACCCTTAGTACTAGTCCTTATATATAGACCAGGCATGACTACACAGGACACCCTTAGTACTTGTTCTAATATATAGTGACCAGACATGACTACACAGGACACCCTTAGTACTAGTCCTAATATATAGACCAGACATGACTACACAGGGCACCCTTAGTGCTTGTCCTAATATATAGTGACCAGACATGACTACACAGGGCACCTTTAGTACTTGTCCTAATATATAGACCAGACATGACTACACAGGACACCCTTAGTACTTGTCCTAATATATAGACCGTACATGACTACACAGGACACCCTTAGTGCTTGTCCTAATATATAGTGACCAGACATGACTACACAGGGCACCCTTAGTACTTGTCCTAATATATAGACCAGACATAACTACACATGGCACCCTTAGTACTTGTCCTAATATATAGGGACCAGACATGACTACACAGGACACCCTTAGTACTAGTCCTTATATATAGACCAGGCATGACTACACAGGACACCCTTAGTACTTGTTCTAATATATAGTGACCAGACATGACTACACAGGACACCCTTAGTACTAGTCCTAATATATAGACCAGACATGACTACACAGGGCACCCTTAGTGCTTGTCCTAATATATAGTGACCAGACATGACTACACAGGGCACCTTTAGTACTTGTCCTAATATATAGGGACCAGACATGACTACACAGGACACCCTTAGTACTTGTCCTAATATATAGGGGACCAGACATGACTACACAGGACACCCTTAGTACTTGTCCTAATATATAGGGACCAGACATGACTACACAGGGCACCCTTAGTACTTGTCCTAATATATAGACCAGACATGACTACACAGGACACCCTTAGTACTTGTCCTAATATATAGACCAGACATGACTACACAGGACACCCTTAGTACTTGTCCTAATATATAGGGACCAGACATGACTACACAGGACACCCTTAGTACTTGTCCTAATATATAGACCATACATGACTACACAGGACACCCTTAGTACTTGTCCTAATATATAGGGGACCAGACATGGCTACACAGGACACCCTTAGTACTTGTCCTAATATATAGGAGACCAGACATGACTACACAGGACACCCTTAGTACTTGTCCTAGCAATTTCAAATAGTAAATGGATCACAGCACACGTAAACCCTGTGTATCTCCAGGGAAGATATTCCACTCCAAGAGGTGCTCGCTCTCAAAAGTCCTGGATCCTGGACCGTATTCCAAATAGCAAAGAAGAGTAGATAAGAGCAGCACTCAGGGGTTAATTCCAGAGAAACTTTATTGCCCACAACGTTTCAACTCAGAAGAGTCTTTGTCAAGTACTTGTCCTAATATATAGACCAAACATGACTACACAGGGCACCCTTAGTACTTGTCCTAATATATAGGGACCAGACATGACTACACAGGACACCCTTAGTACTTGTCCTAATATATATGGACCAGACATGACTACACAGGGCACCCTTAGTACTTGTCCTAATATATAGACCAGACATGACTACACAGGACACCCTTAGTACTTGTCCTAATATATAGACCAGACATGACTGCACAGGGCACCCTTAGTACTTGTCCTAATATATAGGGACCAGACATGACTACACAGGGCACCCTTAGTACTTGTCCTAATATATAGGGACCAGACATGACTACACAGGACACCCTTAGTACTTGTCCTAATATATAGACCAGACATGACTACACAGGGCACCCTTAGTACTTGTCCTAATATATAGGGACCAGACATGACTACACAGGGCACCCTTAGTACTTGTCCTAATATATAGAGACCAGACATGACTACACAGGGCACCCTTAGTACTTGTCCTAATATATAGGGGACCAGACATGACTACACAGGGCACCCTTAGTACTTGTCCTAATATATAGGGACCAGACATGACTACACAGGGCACCCTTAGTACTTGTCCTAATATATAGAGACCAGACATGACTACACAGGGCACCCTTAGTACTTGTCCTAATATATAGGGGACCAGACATGACTACACAGGGCACCCTTAGTACTTGTCCTAATATATAGAGACCAGACATGACTACACAGGGCACCCTTAGTACTTGTCCTAATATATAGGGGACCAGACATGACTACACAGGGCACCCTTAGTACTTGTCCTAATATATAGAGACCAGACATGACTACACAGGGCACCCTTAGTACTTGTCCTAATATATAGGGGACCAGACATGACTACACAGGACACCCTTAGTACGTGTCCTAATATATAGGGGACCAGACATGGCTACACAGGACACCCTTAGTACTTGTCCTAATATATAGGGGACCAGACATGACTACACAGGGCACCCTTAGTACTTGTCCTAATATATAGGGGACCAGACATGACTACACAGGGCACCCTTAGTGCTTGTCCTAATATATGGACCAGACATGACTACACAGGGCACCCTTAGTACTTGTCCTAATATATAGACCAGACATGACTACACAGGGCACCCTTAGTACTTGTCCTAATATATAGGGGACCAGACATGGCTACACAGGACACCCTTAGTACTTGTCCTAATATATAGACCAGACATGACTACACAGGGCACCCTTAGTACTTGTCCTAATATATAGGGACCAGACATGACTACACAGGGCACCCTTAGTACTTGTCCTAATATATAGGGGACCAGACATGGCTACACAGGGCACCCTTAGTACTTGTCCTAATATATAGACCAGACATGACTACACAGGACACCCTTAGTACTTGTCCTAATATATAGACCATACATGACTACACAGGGCACCCTTAGTACTTGTCCTAATATATAGGGACCAGACATGACTACACAGGACACCCTTAGTACTTGTCCTAATATATATGGACCAGACATGACTACACAGGACACCCTTAGTACTTGTCCTAATATATAGACCAGACATGACTGCACAGGGCACCCTTAGTACTTGTCCTAATATATAGACCAAACATGACTACACAGGGCACCCTTAGTACTTGTCCTAATATATAGGGACCAGACATGACTACACAGGACACCCTTAGTACTCGTCCTAATATGCAGGGGACCAGACATGACTACACAGGGCACCCTTAGTACTTGTCCTAATATATAGGGACCAGACATGACTACACAGGGCACCCTTAGTACTCGTCCTAATATACAGGGGACCAGACATGACTACACAGGACACCCTGAGTACTTGTCCTAATATATAGACCAGACATGACTACACAGGGCACCCTTAGTACTTGTCCTAATATATAGGGACCAGACATGACTACACAGGGCACCCTTAGTACTTGTCCTAATATATAGGGGACCAGACATGGCTACACAGGGCACCCTTAGTACTTGTCCTAATATATAGACCAGACATGACTACACAGGACACCCTTAGTACTTGTCCTAATATATAGACCAGACATGACTACACAGGGCACCCTTAGTACTTGTCCTAATATATAGACCAGACATGACTACACAGGGCACCCTTAGTACTTGTCCTAATATATAGACCAGACATGACTACACAGGGCAACCCCAGTACTTGTCCTAATATATAGGGACCAGACATGACTACACAGGGCACCCTTAGTACTTGTCCTAATATATAGGGACCAGACATGACTACACAGGGCACCCTTAGTACTTGTCCTAATATATAGACCAGACATGACTACACAGTGCACCCTTAGTACTTGTCCTAATATATAGGGACCAGACATGACTACACAGGGCACCCCTAGTACTTGTCCTAATATATAGGGACCAGACATGACTACACAGGGCACCCTTAGTACTTGTCCTAATATATAGGGACCAGACATGACTACACAGGGCACCCTTAGTACTTGTCCTAATATATAGACCAGACATGACTACACAGTGCACCCTTAGTACTTGTCCTAATATATAGGGACCAGACATGACTACACAGGGCACCCTTAGTACTTGTCCTAATATATAGGGGACCAGACATGGCTACACAGGACACCCTTAGTACTTGTCCTAATATATAGGGGACCAGACATGACTACACAGGATACCCTTAGTACTTGTCCTAATATATAGGGACCAGACATGACTACACAGGGCACCCTTAGTACTTGTCCTAACATATAGACCAGACATGACTGCACAGGGCACCCTTAGTACTTGTCCTAATATATAGACCAAACATGACTACACAGGGCACCCTTAGTACTTGTCCTAATATATAGGGACCAGACATGACTACACAGGGCACCCTTAGTACTCGTCCTAATATACAGGGGACCAGACATGACTACACAGGGCACCCTTAGTACTTGTCCTAATATATAGGGACCAGACATGACTACACAGGGCACCCTTAGTACTTGTCCTAATATATAGACCAGACATGGCTACACAGGGCACCCTTAGTACTTGTCCTAATATATAGACCAGACATGACTACACAGGGCACCCTTAGTACTTGTCCTAATATATAGGGACCAGACATGACTACACAGGGCACCCTTAGTACTTGTCCTAATATATAGGGACCAGACATGACTACACAGGACACCCTTAGTACTTGTCCTAATATATAGGGACCAGACATGACTACACAGGACACCCTTAGTACTTGTCCTAATATATAGGGGACCAGACATGGCTACACAGGACACCCTTAGTACTTGTCCTAATATATAGGGACCAGACATGACTACACAGGACACCCTTAGTACTTGTCCTAATATATAGGGGACCAGACATGGCTACACAGGACACCCTTAGTACTTGTCCTAATATATAGACCAGACATGACTACACAGGGCACCCTTAGTACTTGTCCTAATATATAGGGACCAGACATGACTACATAGGGCACCCTTAGTACTTGTCCTAATATATAGGGGACCAGACATGGCTACACAGGGCACCCTTAGTACTTGTCCTAATATATAGACCAGACATGACTACACAGGGCACCCTTAGTACTTGTCCTAATATATAGACCAGACATGACTACACAGGGCACCCTTAGTACTTGTCCTAATATATAGACCAGACATGACTACACAGGGCACCCTTAGTACTTGTCCTAATATATAGGGACCAGACATGACTACACAGGACACCCTTAGTACTTGTCCTAATATATAGGGACCAGACATGACTACACAGGGCACCCTTAGTACTTGTCCTAATATATAGGGACCAGACATGACTACACAGGGCACCCTTAGTACTTGTCCTAATATATAGGGACCAGACATGACGACACAGGGCACCCTTAGTACTTGTCCTAATATATAGGGGACCAGACATGGCTACACAGGACACCCTTAGTACTTGTTCTAATATATAGGGGACCAGACATGACTACACAGGGCACCCTTAGTACTCGTCCTAATATACAGGGGACCAGACATGACTACACAGGGCACCCTTAGTACTTGTCCTAATATATAGGGACCAGACATGACTACACAGGACACCCTTAGTACTTGTCCTAATATATAAGGGACCAGACATGACTACACAGGACACCCTGAGTACTTGTCCTAATATATAGACCAGACATGACTACACAGGACACCCTTAGTACTTGTCCATTTATGTTACCCTGCTATGTGCGACTCCTCTTCACCCTGACACGGAAACTACATGTGAGCAGCCAGATAGATATTTCTGTGCCCAGATGATTGGGGCCGTACAGTAGGGTACTGTGGGCCACGTGTTGTGTCCCCTGATGTAGATCTTCTGCATGATCTCTGGTTTAAACATGAGAAAAAGTGAGAAGTTTTGTTAAAGGGTTTTCCATGGAAAATGCTATGAATGACCTATTCAAGCCCCGTGTACCCTGACGCTGTCAGCAGGCGTACAATCAGTTGAATGATCAAGGACCCAAATGGTGGACCCCAGCCGGTCAACTAGAGGCGACCTATCCTGAGGACGGGTCATCAATTGCATTCTTTAGAACCCCCTTCTGACTGTTCTCTTATGTGTAACAATTCCCAACTGCTTATCACTTCTATCTTGTTGCATTTCCCATCTTTTCCAGCAACAACTCTTGTGGAGACGGCCAAGGAGAGGACCACCCCTGAGGATTTTGGTCGAGGACTGGACAATTTACTAGGAGAATTTGCTTTCCCTGCCGAGTTCATCCTGGAGGTTTGGGAGGCCATAAACCGCGCTGACAAGTGAACCTCATTTCTTTTATTCCTTTGTATTTTACAGTAAAAATGATCCGGAATCTGAAACAAACTTTGTCATGTGGCCTGAAAAGGAAGCCGCCTCCTAAAAGGCCTCAATTAGTCTGAGTCACTGTATCATGTGAGCTGGCGTGTGGAGCCGTGTCCTGTATGTGTTTGCATGCAGAATCCCCAGATTAGACCAACTCTTCTGTATCTCTTCCATTTGTATCTCTAATAAAGCATTTTTAGTAGCTATTTGTGCAACAAACACCGGGATGTATAGAAAAGTCCAATGTTGTAACTTTATAACGGAGTTCCCCCATAAGGATTCCCCTCATCCCCGCAATGATATGAGGCTGTTTTCACATGAAACCCCCTCACAACCACAGGGCTTTCACATGGTGGGAAAGGAAACATCAAGCCATGAACCACAGCCTGATATCGCCCTCGCCACCGTGAAGGAGCCCTAAGTGAACAGGGGATTACTCCTCACTATGGTGGACCCCCTCCCACCCAGCCGACTATTTTTCATATCTATTGCACAATTTCACAGCAGATTTCATTTATTGCAAAGCAGGGAGAGAGCCGCAGAGATCTCTGCCCTACGAAGGCGAGGCGCTCTGCATGTAGCATATAAAGCTGGTCCACATATAGAAAAGCCCAGCCTTCCTGCAGGAACACAGATGATAACTTGTAGGTAGAAGATGAGCTAGCCGGAAGTAGAGGTGATTATGTCTGTAACCCCTCAATCTCCAGGACTTACTACTGCATCATGGGGGTCTGGGGTTTGTATGGAGGGGCATTGGGAGTCAACCCCGCTGCTTAAAATGTGGGTGCCGGCTGTTTCTCACAGCTGACACCCTCCAGCAACAGCCCAATCCGCATTCATGCTGATCATGGATGTTCATTTTTTAAATGCCGTCTTCATTTAAATGCCCCATTCGGAGATTAGTTGTCCCTAACTGCCCCTATTTGTTGAGTTTTTAGGGTGCCATAAAGTTGCCATGACAGCTGGAGGCATTCTAAAAGCACCCAGGGCTGCCATTGCATATTGCCTATTAAGCCATGCCTGTCATATTGTGCTACAATGTAATACTGTGGTATTGCATCATACTGCAGGAATAAGCAAACGATCGCAAGTTCTTGTCCTCTATGGGGACTAAAAAAAATGAAAAAACCTGTGTAAAAAAGTTTTATTAAACATTAAAAAATTAAAAGGTAATAAAAATTTATCTCCCCCTTTTCCCATATTTATAATAAAAAAATGTTAGTAAAAAAACCCTAAACCATATTTGGCGGCATTCCTAAGGGGTTAATTCTACCTTAGCCTTCTGTAATTAGTAGCAGTGTTTTATGCATTAGCTTTAGGCCTCATGTCCACGGGGAAAATCGGGCCCGCTACGGATTCTACATGTAGAATCTGCAGCGGGTCCCTCCTGCCCCGCGGACGTGAGCGCTGAAAATACAAATAAAAAGGAATTTACCTATCCGTAGCGGGCGGCGAAGCTCTGCTCTTCCTCACGGCCGGATCTTCTTTTTCGGCCGGCGGATGAATTCCTTACGCCGGCGGCACGTCGCCGGCACGTCGTCGACGTGCCGCGCGCATGCGCCGGGCACATCCGCCGAGCCGAAGCAAGGGAGATGCGGCCGTGAGGAAGAGAAGAGCTTCGCGGCCCGCTGCGGGTGAGTAAATCCTTGAAATTCCTATTTTAGGTCTCCCGCGGATCCGGACGGCTTCCATAGGCTTCAATAGAAGCCCGCGGGAGCCGTCCCCGCGGGAGACCCGCACGAACATGGAGCATGGTCCAGATTTTTTCATGCTCCATTTTTTTTAAAATCCCTTTTATTGACGATCCGCGGGTATTTATCTACCCGCGGGTGGTCAATGCATCCCTATGGGGTGCGGATCCGCGCGCGGGAGATCCGCTGCGGATTTTAAATCTCATTTTGCCCGTGGACATGAGCCCTTAGTGTATCAGATCATCTGCACATTAGTACCAGCTGATACAATCACCGGGCGCACAGGTGGAGAGAATGAAGGAAATACATTTAGATACTTCTTGGAGGCACTGGCCATAACAGGTGATACAAGAAGAGGGGCTTCAGAAGCGCACCAGAGGTGTATGAGCAACTGTCCACTACTGGCCACAAGCACATGGAAGTCGGGGGGGATTCGGGCACACTTTTAGCAAATAGTTATATCAGTTCACTTGGAGCACAGACACTGAGCAACTCCAGAAGTCCAACCCAGTCAACAACCCATGCTGTTCCTGTCGAACCACTGTCCAGTAGAACTCATCACAGCCCTAGTGTGACTACCCATACACTACCAACCAAGTCCATTATAAGACTGACAAACCCAAATAACAAGGCAAAAAGAAAACAATGTATGAACAAAATCCGATCTGCCCAGCCTTCTCCTATACAGGGGCTGATAACGTTCTTCTACGTCAAAGGAAACCCTTCTCCAACCCAGCAGAGTACTATGTAACGGCCAAGAGATAAATATGGGCTGGATGCTCCATGACCAGGAACACCTCACATTCATAGTACTACCCGCTGTTGGTGAACTCAGACTGCTGGTACTGAGAGTGGCGGTCTTCACCAGGAAGTAACTAGTACTTCAGTAAATGGTGTTCTCAGCCATTCGGGACATTATCCTGTGAGAGAAAGAAGATCCCCGTCAAGATGACTTGAGAAGCCATCGCTGTGGTACTTCGGATTGTGTCTGAGGATTATCAAACTATTGATGACCATGAAGTTTTGATGTTTTTTTTCTTTTGCAGCTTCTTTCCAACCACTGTTGGGGTGGTGTAATGCACAGCAGGCTTCCCTCTCCCTTTAAGAGGAGATTACATGGACGGGAAATAGGAAGTGGGAAAAGGCTTATTGTGAGTTGGGGAGATGGAGGAATCTGAATGTGGCGTCCTAATAAAATACTTTTCTGTTGAGTTTCTTTAAAGGCCTACATTTCATGGCTCTCTTCAGCGTTTCTCGGGGGGGCGGTATGCATATGGTGGGTGCGTATGAACGCTTAGACTTTTTATTGACCCGTTTGGTCTTTGGCTCACCACAGAGATCAGTAAACACAGAACCAATTGATAACCAGAGAGGTGCAGCTCTTATCTGACCCCTAATCTATACCCCTAATAGGACGTCCGAACATTTGTTTTGTTCATGGCACAACCTCTTTAAACTTTCTTCACCCTGTGTCTCTTACTGATTTATTGGTTGTTTGGCAATTTCATCCAATTCAATAGAGCAAATGTTATGGGGCGTCAGCACATGCCAGCCGTGCGGGCAGAGGACTCTGAGTGAGCAGCATGTGAAAGGTGGGGGCGTCCAACTGCAACCCCAGGAGCAGTGGTGACACACTGTGACAAAAGCCACCCAGAAGCACTGTATGTAGCACATTTTTTACATTTATGTATGGGCTTTAAAGGGGCTATGCCATGATCACAGGATAGGGGATAGCTTTAAGAGCAGTGGGGGTCCATATACTGGGATCGCCCACCGTTCCTCTGACACAACCTGAAATGAGGAGAGCAGAAGTCATAACATGCACACCACCACTTCATTCATTTCAATGGGATTGACGGAGATAGCAAAGTTCAAGCGCTTAGCTATTTCAGTAGTCCTGTTGCGACAGTGTTGTGCATGTGCGACTGCCGTTACCCTCACTTTGCAATGGACTGGAGTCCGATTCTTAGGATCGGTGGGTTCCTAATGGTTTGGATCCCCACTGACCTCAACAAATTTGTGAAGTTGATAGATGAGGAGGTAGATGCCATTACAGGATTAGGCCTGCTAACAAGTGGCTCCAGAGTTGGTGCAGGAAAGAGGGGTTTGGGTTCCTGGCGAATCGGGCTGACTTTGCTGTTGGCTACAGGTTCTATCATAGAGATGGGTTGCATCTCAGTTGTAAGGGTGCAACTGTGCTGGGGGAGCTAGAAACTGGAGAGAAGGTAACCGGAGAGATAGCGTAAGACAGTGAACTGGGATTAAGTAATGAGAATAGGGGTGGGGTGCTGGGAGGGGTTAATTAGTTAATAGGGATGCAAAAAATAACCAAAACGTTTTAAACTGTATGGTGACTAATGCTAGAAATCTGACCAATAAGGAGGACCAACTGGAAGTAACAATGTCTGAGAAATTGTAACATTAAGACACTTGCTGTAACATTATGTCAAATTACAGGTATGATGTGGGTAGTAGTTGTGCGTTCGTGACGCCAGCGCTCCACACACCAGCATTCATACACGGTGGTTTAATAACATTGGACAAGTGTATAGTACCTCGGGTCCTCCGGAACGGTGGAGGCCCAGTAAAACTTTATTAGTGACTGTTAAACACGGTACAACAAGAAATATTCAGCAATACCTGACATGAAAGTCAATGGCCACAGAATGGCAGTAATGATCACCCCGCTGTCATAGACTTCAGGACGCGTGGGTGTCAGTTAAAGGTGTACCACTATACGGTGATCCGGCCTTCAGACAGCTGCATAGGAATCATAAACAGTCTTAAGATTATCTTCAGAGGTTCGGTAGACCTCTGCACGGATATTAGCAGTATAACGTATAGTCACTAGAAGAGGCAGTTACTTACAATGGCTCTCTTGGAGTAGGACCTTTAGGGGACGGAACATTTAGGCTCACTCCCATACATTTTGTGGTAGCAAACCCACAGATGGTAGATGGGCGCTCCTCAGCCAGGAAGATGGATCTCCGAACTCCTTCTGCAACCCAATCACTCCTACTATACAGTCACATGACCCTGTAAGATAGATACATTCAGCAGCAGCAGAGCTCACAAGCAATAATTTTAATAGGGTTAACCCTTTAGACGCTGACGCTGTGCAACACACATACAGAAAATAGACATGACAGGTTTGCACAGTGCATCCACATGAGACAAACATGTATAACAATTATGGGGGGGGGGACCCGGATGGTGTTCAGGGCCACTACAGAATAACAGAGACCTGGTTGCACAGACGTGGCGACCTTAGAGGGTTACGGTCTGTTCAGAAGGGAGGGTAAAAAACTGGAAAGGGGAGGGGCTTGTCTTCATGTAAAATCCTGTTTCCACGCTCTGGGAAGATATATGAGAGGGAGATGAACATGTGGGGTCTCTATGGGTGGAGAAACATGGAGGGAAAAATGCTAATAAAATACACATAGGTGGTTTCTGTAGACCCCAAAAATAACAGAAGTTACTGAAAATCTATTACTGAGGCAAATAGACGAAGCAGCAAATCACAATGAGGTCATTACTATGGGGGGTTTTATCTCTCCGGATATAAATGGGGAAGCCGAAACCTGCGGATCTCATAACGGTAACAACTTTCTGTCAATTACTAAAGATAATTACCTTCCCCAACTTGTAAAGGAGCCGACTAAAGGGACGGCCATTGTGGACTTAATATCAGCCAACAGACCTGACAGAATAATGGGGGTGCAGACGGGGGGCACCTGGGAAATAGTGACCAGAATATAATACATTTCCACTTGTCTTTCAAAAGAGAGTTTTATAGGGGAGCTACAAAAACTAATCCTGTGGCTGGGAGAGCAGTGGTCAATACATAGACGAACCCTAGTTCTTCCCAGCACTGGAACCCCATGGTAGCCTTAGATGAGGCCAGCGTGTTTTATGTGTCTTTTTAGTGTTTTAAGTTTTTCCCGATAATTTTATGCTTAAGACCTTTTACAATTAGTCACAGTTCGTAGTTTGGACCATATCAACATTACTTGCAAATTACTGGGATCAGGTGGGACTCCACAAACCCGGACTACATGTCCAATGACATAGTCGTTAGGGTTGAAAAAATGACACAAATTCAACCTATACTTTTACTGTGTTGATCCAGAGGAAGGCATTCAATGTCTCATATTAGGCAGTATCCCTTCCTCACTCCAATTAGTCCAATTATTTACCACCTGTTGTAAATTAGGTTCATTTGCCACATTTATGAACTTTTAGCAGTTTACAAAAGAACACTTATGCACAAATAATGTAAATACACTCATAATCTTGGGAAAACAAAGTATCTCTCAACCCTTGACCCAGCCAGTGGATATTGGTAAGTGCCTGTACTCTGACCTAAACTGGAAGCAAATGACTGTAGCTCAGCACATCTAATATTTCTGTAACTAGAACACAAAATACCGCTTTTAAACCTGGAGTTTAGATGGGATGGTGCACATGTCAAACCACAGCGCCGTGTCCGAAGGTGGGGCAGAAACCTCCAATGCAGCAGAAGAGCTACATAGTAATAACATGGCCCCTAAACTGTATCTTTTTTCAAAAATAATCTCAATCTTGATAACCTTTCTTGGCCCTGCAATTCACCCACACCCTTAAGAACCTTGTTCACCTTCCTCTGTACTCACAGAAAATGTCCTTTTAATCAATTTGCAGCAAACCACTGCAACACTCTTTTTTTCCTAGGCTGGCATATGAAACGGCAGTGTTAATATATGCGGGCCAGTGTGGCATCAAGTTTTGTACTGATTAAAAGTCCATATTCATAGAATCACCACAGAAGGAAGTGCAGAGCCAGCTAAAAAAAATTAAAATCAACTAATTGCCGGACCCAGATGGAATACACCCAAGGGTTCTAAGGGAACTAAGTATCATGAAATACAGACTGCTATTTATAATATTTAAGGACTCTAATGAGACCGGGGTTGTACCACTGGATTGGGGCATTGCCAATGTGGTTCCAATATACAAAAAGGGGTCTAGAAGAGAGCCTGGTAACTACAGGCCGGTAAGTCTCACTTCCATTATTGAAAAAATAGTTGAGGGGTTTCTGAGAGACGCCATCCTAGAATACCTCAAGGAGAACAACAGTATAACTCCTCACCAGCATGGGTTCATGAAGGGGCGATCATGTCAGACCAATCTGATCAGCTTCTACGATGAAGTAAGCTCTAGGCTGGACCTGGGAGAGTCTATTGATCTCGTATATCTGGATTTCTCTAAAGCGTTTGACACCGGGCCACATAATAGGCTGATATATAAAATGAGAAGCTCGGATTGGGTGAAAACGTGTGTAAGTGGGTAAAGAACCGGCTCAGAGATACACTTCAAGAGTGTAATATATTGGACAAATTGACTTATCAACCGGCTATTGATTAGATATTTGCTTGAGCCTTAATAGCCGACATGATGGAACACCTGGAAGGGGAAGGTAAAAGGACTGATACTCAGCAATCTGCAAGATTTGTATAGACCTTTATTGGTCTATTCCTGTATATAACCCTGGTGTGTATGTGATTGACGATGACTGGTGTGTAAGTCATTGGAACCACAAAGACAGTATATACAGCATGTGACTGGGATGAAGCTGAGATGTGCATGATGACGTGGGATGGGTGTCTAACAGTAGATGTGGTGTAACAGGGCTATGGAGAGTTAAAGAGTGGTAGTCAGAAAGGTTAATGAAACTGAAGTGAGATAAGAAATGTGGCTAGATAGTGGAAAGATTGTACTTAAGGCCAGAGGGTGAGGGTGAGGGTTCAGAAGCACGGGATCATGGGTGTTATCCTGTTTTCTTTGGTTTCTCATTTTGTATCCTCCTCTTTTCTGTCTGAGCATCGTATGGTGCACAGCGTTAAGGCAACTGAATTGTAGTCCTTACCTCTTGTACACGAACTGAAGGTTGCAGGTTCAATCCTCACAAGGTTCAGGTACCTGGCTCAAGGTTAACTCAGTCTTCCATCCTTCTGAGGTCAGTAAAATGAGTGCCTTGCTTGGTTGGGGGCAAAAGATGACTGGGGAAGGCAATGACAAAAACAGTCACCTAAGGAGTCTGTCATGACTTGGGGCTTACACTAGGACTTTACCTTACCCTTTTTTCCCTTTTTTGTCCACCATAGTTTCCCATGCCAGTTTAACTGAAGAATATTCTGAGTCTCAAAACGGGTTTCGAATTGCTGGTTTTCAAAGTTTGCATAATAAAGAATATCATCCCACTTTTATTGCTATTTCTTTCTAGATTTACAATTCCTCAGACCTTATGATGAAGGCTGCTGACATAAAAAGGAGACATCCTTTGAAATACTCTCCGGGGGATCGATAATAGTTATCTTTGAGAAACATACACCCTAAGATGCCTTTGTTTAAATTTGCACTCTGCTCCCTAGGTTCCTTTCAAGTCTTAAAGCAAATTACCGCAGTCATGTACCAGCTTTGCCTGCCGTCTTGCTTGAGAATTCCAAATTCCTTCCATGTATCTCTTCTAAAACCATTGGATCTCAATATACTCATTCTTTCACTCTCCTGCACCTCCCATTCTCGCTGAAGAGGTTAATCAGGTTGTAGCAGAATATTAAGATATCGGGTCTCAATCTGAAGAACCGGACCCCGTGTCCCACCCTCCTGACTCCATAAATATCCAACACCAGAGCAGCATGTATGGTGCAATACAATCCCAACTTTTATTCTTCCATAACAAAGATTAAAAGGAACATTTCACCTTCAGTAGGTATTTTTTGAGCTTGAAACTTTCTTGAAAAAAATGAACAGGGACGAAGGTTCCGAGTGCATCATTGCCCTGAGAGAGAACAGCCCCAATCCCAATCTCCGAAACATTCCCTTCTACCGCAAAAGGCCTGGATTCCTCTGGCTGAACCAAGACTGGAGCTGTCGCAAAACGTCTTTTCAATGACTGAAAAGACTGTAATGCTTCTGGAAATCATTTACATGGGAAACAACTAGAGATGAGCGAGCATTGTCCTTAGCGAGTACATGCCGGCTCGGAAGAAAAGGTTCGGGTAAGCGGTGAGTTGCCGGAGTGAGCAGGGTGGAGCGGGGTGGGGGGGGGGGGGGAGAGAGGGAAAGAGAGATCTCCCCTCCGTTCCCCCCTGCTCTCCCCCGCCGCTCCCAGTCCCCCACAGGCACCCGAACCTTTTCTTCCAAGCGGGCAGGTACTCTAAAAACAACCCTTCCTGGTCATGCCTGTTAGGGGTTTAGCCACTCCAAAAAATCCTCAAATGAACTTGCAAAACAAAAATTGACAAATCCCAAAAATTTCTGAAGGGCTTTAATATTTTCTGGTCTCATCCAATTTTGAACTGCCTGAACCTTCTGGGTCCATCCTGAATCCCTTCAGAGTGACAATATGACCCAGAAAGTAAACTTCTTGCTGCGGCCAAACCGCGAGATTTCCGACGAAAATCCGCCCTGTGTGACCCTAGCCTAATAACTAACACTAGGAAAGAGAGGATTCAAAAAGATCTAGAAAAGCTTGCACAGTGGGTGGCGACTAACAGAATGGTATTTACTAAGGAGAAATGCAAAGTCCTACATCTGGGCAAGAAAAATGAAAAAAACACATATAGAATGGGAGGAACTGGGCTAAACAGCAGCACATGTGAAAAAGACTTGGGTATAGTAATAGATCATCGACTGAACATGAGTCAACAATGTGATGCAGCAGCGAAAAAGGCAAACACAATTCTAGGGTGTATTAAGAGAGGCATAGAGTGTAGATCATGTGTGGTAACTATCCCCCTCTATGAGGAACGGTTAAAGGATCTGGGAATGTTTAGCTTGCAAAACAGAAGGCTGAGAGGAGACTTGATAGCTGTCTACAAATACCTGAAGGGCTGTCACAGTGCAGAGGGATCAGCCCTATTCTCATCTGCACAAGGAAAGACTGGAAGCGATGGGATGAAACTGACAGGGAGGAGACACAAATTAAATATTAGAAAACACTTTCTGACAGTGAGGGTGATCAATGAGTGGAACAGGTTACCATGGGAAATTGTGAGTTCTCCTTCAATGGAAGTGTTCAAACAAAGGCTGGACAAATTTCTGTCAGGGATGACTTAGTGAATCCTGCACTGAGCAGGGGATTGGACCAGATGACCCTGGAGGTTCCTTCCAACTCTGCTTAGAGAAAATCCACCATAGCCCTGCTCTGTCTCGCTGCTATGGGGGAATTAACCCATAGCCCTGTTCTCTCATTCCCTGCTATGGGTTAATCCCACATAGTCTTACTCTGTCTCTCTGGTATAGGTTAATCCCCCATAGCCATGCTCTATCTCTCCCTGCTATGGATTGATCCCCATAGCCAAGCTCTATCTCTCCCTGCTATGGGTTATTCCCCATAGACCAGTTCTCTCTCTCTGCTATGGCTTAATCCTCAATAGCTCCACTTTGTCTCTCCATGCTATAGGTTAATCCCCCATACCTCCTCTCTCTTTCCTTGCTATGGATTAATCCCCCATAGGCCCACTCTCTCTCTCTGCTATAGGTTAATCCCCAAAGCTCCGTGCTCTCTCTCCCTGTTATGGGTTAATCCCCCATAGCTCTGCTCTCTTTCTCTGCTATGGGTTAATCCCCCATAGCCCTGCTCTGTCTCCCTGCTATAGGGGATTAACGCATAGCCCCACTCTGTCTCTCCCTGCTATGGGTTAATCCCCCATAGCTCTACTCTCTGCTCTGGGGATCCCCAAGAGATATCCCCATAGCACGAAGAGAGTGGGCAGGGCTAGAGAGAGGGTTGTGGCTATAGGGCTTCTCTCAGAGATCCTCCATACCAAGCATAGAGTGGTGGAGCTAGAGGGATGATGCTAGAGGGTGGATCATTCTAGCCCCACCCCGTCCTCCAACACTTTCAGGGGAAGCCTTTGAGGAAAGCCCTTTATCCCCAACCCTCTCTCTCTCCCCACTATAGGGAAATCCCTTGGGGAGAGAGGTGAAGGGAGTCCCTTAGTGCCCCCACTGGTGGGGAATTACCCAGCAGGAGGGCAAGAGGAATACCCTGCTGCTTACAGCAGGGTATTTAAAACGTACTGCCTAGAACCACATTTTAAAATGTTCCCTTATAAATTCCTGTTAGTCCCTGTGGGGATTAAGGTAACCCTCGGTGAGTCCCCTCCTCCCCGCATGGAATAACAGAAGTTTATAGTGAGGCATTTAAAATGTGCTTCTGGGCAGCAGGTTTTAAATGTCCTGCTGTAAGCAGTGGGGTATTCCCTCGGTCGGCAGGAATCTTCTTTTCCTGCACAGGAGTTTCCATAGACTCCTGCTCCCATAGAGTCTGTTGGTTCCTATCGCGAAAATAGCAGTCATATGAACAAGCCCGAGGGGAGGAAATTTTTTAACAATGATCGTATGAGATATTGAAAACCAGTTGAAGAAAAGGTGGAAGTAAACATCAGTTCTGTCATTGCGGGTTGTGATTTTCTTTTTCCTTATAATGTTCAGCATGCAGTAGAAAGGACAAGACTTGTTTGTGGATCGGTAACTTTATGACAACTCGTACCGGTTTCATTCGCCGCAGCATGTGTGGGCATCTTGTTTGAGTGACGAGCGGCAGTTTTATTGCTACTGTTTTGGCATATATATATATATAAGGTATTGCATCACTTTTGTTAATTTTTAGCAGACATGGCATAAGGACACACCCATTCTGCCGTTTGTGATTTGTCTGTTTTACAGCTTTCTTCGTGGGATATTAACTTTTTTGTGGGTCTATACAATTAAGGGCTTCTGCACACTTACGTTTTTCTTATGCGCTTTTTTTTCACGCGTTATCGCTGTTTTTTCCAAAATATTGTCAATGGGACTTTCTAATGTTAAAAACGCATCGTACAAAATTCACAAAGCACAAAGCTGGGATGCGTTTTTAACATTAGAAAGTCCCATTGACAATCGCGTGAAAAAGCGCTCAAGAAAAACGCAAGTGTGCCGGAGCCCCGAGACAACACTAAATGTGTCCTGTTTCCTTTTTGTTTTTCTTCTTTACATTTTTTTTTATTGCCTTGGGAAGACTTTTTGTTTTGGTATGATTTTGGGACACATCCTTTTGCGATTAGCTTTGCTGCATTCATAGCCCCATAACTTCTTTTTTGCGTGACGAGCTGCGGCCTTTTTTCTGCTACCATTTCAGCATATATTTAAGTTATTGCATAACTTTTAATAATGTTTTTGGTGTAGATATGGCGAAAGGAAACATTAGTTCCGCCATTGCCTAATTTGTTTTCTATCCTACAGCGTTCACAGTGCGGTATGAAGGACAGAATTACTTGGTTGCCGGTTTGTATGATTACGACGACACCAAACTCGTACAGGTTACTTTTTTGGTTTTACGCTTTGGAATAAAAAAAAAAGACTTTTGGGTAAACCTCTTAATGTTGGCATTACTGCATTAAAAGCCCATGATGTTCATACTCATCACCCGACACAGTTGTGTTTGGGCTTGTTCTCTGTGTCATGACCTGCAGGTTTATTGGTAGTGCCCGCATGGCAGAAGAACAAACTGGTTCTGCCAAGGATGTTTCTGATCTTTCTTTTTTACAGGGTGAAGAATATGCTAAGTAGTTTCTGCAGGTTGGTACAAGACGATACAATTTTCCTCTTTCCTTTTTCTACATTGCCTTTGGGAAGATCTTTTGCTGCATTTGAAGCCCCATAACTTTTACGTTTAACACAACTGTTTGTCGACTTGTTTTTCGCAGGACGAGCTGAAGGCTTTTGGTAGCATTTCAGCGTACAAATGAGGTATTGCAGAACTTTTATAAATTTTTTTGGTGCGGATATGAAAAAAGAACACATCCATTCTGCTATTGATGTTTGATAACTTTTTTTGCGAGTTGCTGCAATTTTGAAGACATCAAGTTTGTAAGCGTTCCATTTTCATTTTACCTCTTTGGAAGTTTTTTAAAAATCACTTTTGCGGTATGAAGGATACAATATTTTTTGGAACAATTACGATGACAGCAACTTTGTAAAAGTTTTTTTAGTATTTCTGCCTTGGAATGTTATAAAAATTGCCTTTGGGAAGACCTTTTTTTCCATTGTTGCATTTAAAGCCCCATAACTTTTACATTTTTCATTTAACGCAGCTATGTGGGGGTTTGGTTTTTTTTGCAGGATGAGCTACGGTTTCTTTGGTACCATCTTGGGATGCAGATGAGGTATTGCATAACTTGTATTAATGTTTTTGGTGCAGACATGGCGAAAGAACATCTTTTTGTAAATATTGCACCATTCTCCATATGGTAGGAGGGACATGATAACGTATTTTGCCAGTTGGTATGATTACTCAGTCTATCAGTGCAATCTTCTAGGCTTCTGCTTCTCGAACATTGTGAATACTGAACTGCTGTGCTAATGGTAGGGCTGCAATTAACCTGCATATTCAAGAAATTTCAATTATAATTCACATCATGATTTGGCTCTGATTGCACAAAATTCATATAATGAAAATTAGTCAGTGGAATCCTAACTCTATCCATTTTGCATCTAAACTTAATAAAACCCTTCTGTGGTCTCCACCTCTTGTAAGTCATAGGACCCATTCTATATCTTGAAATGTAAATCCTCAATCTTAGGCTGAATACAAGCTTTCCTAGTTGACTCTATACTGCCCCCTCTGTGAAGTCCTCAATCTTAGGCTGGGCTCACACAGCCATAATTCGTGGTGTGCCTCCTTCCCCGTGTATAGGGCCACCTATTGGAGATTGGTAGAGTGCTGTGATGCAATGCTGTGATACTGCTGATGTATGGGTATTGTATGCATGAGCTATATATCAGACGAGTGATGTTTTAATATGCACTTTGAATGGTCCTGTGGTACAACCCACATACTGGAGCTGACACTTGGAACAGTTAATCATCACATATATCACAAATTAAATACTGCAGTTGATGTAACTTTGCATTTCAGATTATTCTGATGTACTAAGCAAAAAAAATTTTGTACATCGCTTGGCAAACTCACAGGCTTTACAAACTGAGTGTCCGCAATGGTAAATGCCCGTTGTCAACAACCAGCTACAATTGGATGACCAATGGCTAGTAAGTAACAGAGAGTATCCTACCGATTCTGGATGCTTTTTTGGTTACGTATTTTACATTATTTTTCAGCACATCTTGTAACATTTTATCATCTTGAAGCAAATGATTTTTAATTACGTTAACTTACGTTTTTTTTTATAATGTATACTATATGTTGTTAAAAAGTCCAACATTCCTTCTTCTGCCGTTCTAGCATTTTTAGTTTCTAATAGATACTTTCTTCTCATGGAAGAGTCTCTTTTTTCTGCTCTACTCAAAGACCAATCCGGATAATCTCCCCTCCCCCTCTGTAGTTTTTTTTTTTCTAATGTTCAATGTATTCCACTTCTGAATGGTAGAGTTGGAAGGGTCCTCCGGGATCATCGGGTCCAACCCCCGCTCAGTGCAGGATTTACTAAATCATCCCAGACAGATATGTGTCCAGCCTTTGTTGGACAACGTAATTCATTGAATTTAGAGCAATTCCGTTTCATTGTTATATATCCTCCACCCCCCGGTCAGCTGCCTGTACCTTGTTGGCATTCATTTCTCTTGAGGCTTCTTTTTTCTTTTCCTGACAGATTGTATGGGATGTAGTCCCACTCACCAACATGTTGGATACCTTGTTGTAACGCTATTAAATCCTTCCCCACCGTGTCTTGGAAAAAACCCAAGACAGCTGGTTTTGATTGGAGAGGATAAAATGCTCTTTTACTAATACAGAAGGATTGATTCTAATTCAGGTCCTTAGATAAGGGTCCAGACTGTGATATCTTCAAATCAAAAATGGGACGTTGTTCCTGAAAAGTCTGACTCATAACATTCTGGTTCTCTCCTGGCTCTGTATTTGGTGATGCATCTCCTTCTGTATCTACCATTGCCATTATGGAGTTGGGAAGGAATTTTCCCCTAAATGGGCTAATTGGCTTCTGCTTCTTTGGGTTTTTGCCTTCCTCTGGATCAACAAGGGAGGGTGAAACAGGGTGAACTAGATGGACATTGTCTTCATTCAGCCTAACATACTATGTTACCGATGCATTCGCATAATGTAATTGAAAGCAAATGGCGTTTTACCATTAATAGTCATGCAAATCTGTTCACATCCACAATGGTTTAAAAAAAATAAAAAAAATTAAAGTCAGTGCAAATTCTAAGTCTTTATTCAGAATTGACCTCTGCTCCTCAGATATCACGTAATTTGACAGATTAATAACTGGGTATTTCATTCTCTCACTTCAGAAACCTGTTTTGTCTCTTATTTTTCCTAACTCCCCCACTACACTGCCCCCCCCCCACATTGTGCTTCTGGGACCTGTGGTTCTACAGGTTTCCTTGTACACACGTTTACAGGTAGGGGTTAATATAGAGCTGGCTGGGTGTGGTATTCTCTACCAGTCAATCCCCCTTGTCTGCAGCAGATAAATACCAGCAAACTCATTTTAGTGCTTTATTGTCCTACTCTGTGTGAATCCTACTCAGAGCTGGTGTTTGCATGCTTGTCTGCAGTGTCTTTCTCCTTCCCTGAAGATAGTCTGGACACCTGCAGTCCTTGTCTGTATCATATGCCTCTAGAGGTCTTATGTCTTGTGTGTGTGTCAGATGGTTTATGCCTGACACTGTCCCTATGTCAGCATGGTGGCTGACTCTCTATTCCCCTGGTGTAGGGACACTTGGACTGGCTATGGTTGACCATCTGTATGCATGTGAGCTCTGCGTGAGGTTCCTGTTATATATTGTATGCACAACCTGATGTGTAAGTGTGAACAGTGACGTGTATGATATGTCTGTGCAAGTGGCCAGACATGTGCTTCATGTGCAGTCCTGTTCTACGTGGGTTGTGTTACTCTGTATGTTGGTGTGAACGGTGACGTGTTTAGCTTGTCTGTGCAGGTGGCCAGACTTGTGCTGTATGAGCAGTCCTGTTCTGTGTTCAGTGTGTGTGAACAGTGTTGTGTACTTTGTGTTTTGTGTACTTCTCCAGGTTCCTAATCAGGGATAGCCATGTCCTAGATGAAGACAGTGGGGCTGACCTTAAGGACGATTACTCTGCTTTTAGGCAGTGGTTCTCCACTTTCTCTGGTTAGTAAGGGACAAGGGTCCTTCCATCTTGCCTGGAGAGGTGTAGTTTATAAGTGCAAATACTATATATGTGTGTTTGTGGGTTGAAAATGGGCACGCTTGTGTCCATTCTGAGGAGTGGTGCTTTAGTGAGCTGAGTGGACGTAACAGTATCTAGTCAGTGCAGTCAGTAAGGAGGTTTAAGTATCCAAATTATTGTCCCAAGTGATAGTGGTACCTGTAGACACTTCTTGTCAGTAAAAACACTCGTGTGCTCTGTTGTAGCTCCACACTACTGCAATTTTTCAACATAGGTCATCTTCCCATGGTTGTTCAACCAGACCTCTTCCAATCACAAACTGAATTGTTGGCGTAGTCCTGAACATCTTTTTGAAATGTATTGTTTTTGATGGCAACTCTTCCCTCCTCCAGTTTAGATAAATTAGGTTTAATGCACAAAGATTATTTTATAGTCCCTTAATTTGCAAGTAAATCTCATTCCTATTTAATAACGAGTCTTATCAATTGTTATGAACTCTATGGCAGAACAATGTTCCGAATAAATAGAGGTTGACATTTTTTTTTATTCTTAAATAGAGATGAGCGAACGCGTTCGTCCGAGCTTGATATTCGTGCGAATATTAGGGTGTTCGGGATGTTCGTTATTCGTAACGAACACCATGCGGTGTTCTGGTTACTTTCACTTCCTTCCCTGAGACGTTAGCGCGCTTTTCTGGCCAATTGAAAGACAGGGAAGGCATTACAACTTCCCCCTGTGACGTTTAAGCCCTATACCACCCCCCTGCTGTGAGTGGCTGGCGAGATCAGGTGTTCGCCTAATATAAAAGTCGGCCCCTCCCGCGGCTCGCCTCAGATGCGGTGTGAGTTAGATGAGGGACAGTGCTGTTTATACCGGAGCTGCTGTAGGGAAAGAATTGGTAGTTAGTGTAGGCTTCAAGACCCCCAAAGGTCCTTATTAGGGCCACTGATAGCTGTGTGTTGGCTGCTGTTAGCAGTGGCATTTTTTTTTTCTCAAAATCGGCTCTGCAGACCGTTGCACCCGGCATTAGGGACAGAAGTGCTGCATAGGCAGGGAGAGTGTTAGGAGTGAGTGTAGCCTTCAAGAACCTCAACGGTCCTTTCTAGGGCCATATTTATCCGTGTGCAGTACTGTCCAGGCTGCTGTTAGCTGTGCTGCATTTTTTTTGGGCTTCTCAAAATCGCCTCTGCAGAGCATTCCACCCTCCATTGATACTGCAGGGAAAGAATTGTATAGGCAGGGCCACAACACAGTTATTATTCATTGAATATACGCAGTGCGGCCTTTTGGTGGAAAAACAAGTGAAAACAAATCTATTTGTCCAGCCTCTGTCCGTCCTTACAGGCGGTGGAGACGTGTGAGCTGCGTGAAGAACAGTGCTAAATCATACGCACCCAGCTACGCTTTACTGCTGGCTTCGCCATTTGCTTTCCTTAATTGGGAAAAAAAATACCTGCTCTGCCAGAGTTATAATAACTCTGCTACCCTCACGTTCTGTGACACATTAGCAGGGCCACAGCACAGTTATTAAACTTAGATTATACATTCACTAGAGGCAGTGGGGCCTTTCGTTTTCCAAAAAGGGAAAAAATTATATTTGGCCTGCAGTCTTGCGCCAATTTATTTCCTGCCTGTGAAATCAAATCACTGGTAATACAGCATGCTGAGGGGTAGGGGTAGGCCTAGAGGACGTGGACGCGGCCGAGGACGCGGAGGGCCAAGTCAGGGTGTGGGCACAGGCCGAGCTCCTGATCCCGGTGTGTCGCAGCCGACTGCTGCGCGATTAGGAGAGAGGCACGTTTCTGGCGTCCCCACATTCATCGCCCAATTAATGGGTCCACGCGGGAGACGGTTATTAGAAAATGAGCAGTGTGAGCAGGTCCTGTCCTGGATGGCAGAAAGTGCTTCGAGCAACCTATCGTCAACACGCAGTTCTGCGCCGTCCACTGCTGCAAATCCGAATCCTCTGTCTGCTGCTCCTCCTTCCTCCCAGCCTCCTCACTCCACTACAATGACACCTGCTCAGGAGCGGGAACACTCCCAGGAACTGTTCTCGGGCCCCTGCTTAGATTGGGCAGCAGCGGTTCCTCTCCCACCAGAGGAGTTTATCGTCACTGATGCCCAACCATTCGAAAGTTCCCGGGGTCCGAGGGAAGAGGCTGGGGACTTCCGCCAACTGTCTCAACAACTTTCTGTGGGTGAGGAGGACGATGACGATCAGACACAGTTGTCTTGCAGTGAGGTAGTAGTAAGGGCAGTAAGTCCAAGGGAGCAGCGCACAGAGGGTTCGGAGGAAGAGCAGCAGGACGATGAGATGACTGACCCCACCTGGTGTGCAACGCTTACTCAGGAGGACAGGTCTTCAGAGGGGGAGTCAAGGGCATCAGCAGGGCAGGTTGCAAGAGGCAGTGCGGTGGCCAGGGCCAGGGGTAGAGGCAGGGCCAGACCGAATAATCCACCAAGTGTTTCCCAAAGCGCCCCCTCGCGCCATGCCACCCTGCAGAGGCCGAGGTGCTCTAAGGTCTGGCAGTTTTTCACAGAGACGCCTGACGACCGACGAACAGTGGTGTGCAACCTTTGTTGCGCAAAGCTCAGCCGGGGAGCCAACACCAACAGCCTCACCACCACCACCATGCGCAGACATATGATGGCCAAGCACCCCACAAGGTGGGACGAAGGCCGTTCACCGCCTCCGGTTTGCACCCCTGCCTCTCCCCCTGTGCCCCAACCTGCCACTGAGATGCAACCCCCCTCTCAGGACACAGGCACTACCGCCTCATGGCCTGCACCCACACCCTCATCTCCGCTGTCCTCGGCCCCATCCAGCAGTGTAGTTCAGCGCACCGTTCAGCCGTCGCTTGCGCAAGTGTTCGAGCGCAAGCGCAAGTACGCCGCCACGCACCCGCACGCTCAAACGTTAACCGTCCGCATAGCAAAATTCATCAGCCTTGAGATGCTGCCGTATAGGGTTGTGGAAACGGAGTCCTTCAAAAGTATCATGGAGGCGGCGGCCCCGCGCTACTCAGTTCCCAGTCGCCACTACTTTTTCCGATGTGCCGTCCCAGCCCTGCACGACCACGTCTCCCGCAACATTGTGCGCGCCCTCACCAACGCGGTTACTGCCACGGTCCACTTAACTACGGACACGTGGACAAGCACAGGCGGGCAGGGCCACTACATCTCCCTGACGGCACATTGGGTGAATTTAGTGGAGGCTGGGACAGAGTCAGAGCCTGGGACCGCTCACGTCCTACCCACCCCCAGAATTGCGGGCCCCAGCTCGGTGCTGGTATCTGCGGAGGTGTATGCTTCCTCCACTAAAGCACCCTCCTCCTCCTCCTCCTCCTCTGTCTCGCAATCAAGATGTGTTAGCAGCAGCATGTCGCCAGCAGTCGGTGTCGCGCGTCGTGGCAGCACAGCGGTGGGCAAGCGTCAGCAGGCCGTGCTGAAACTACTCAGCTTAGGCGATAAGAGGCACACGGCCCACGAACTGCTGCAGGGTCTGACAGAGCAGAGCGACCGCTGGCTTGCGCCGCTGAGCCTCCAACCGGGCATGGTCGTGTGTGACAACGGGCGTAACCTGGTGGCGGCTCTGCAGCTTGGCAGCCTCACGCACGTGCCATGCCTGGCCCACGTCTTTAATTTGGTGGTTCAGCGGTTTCTGAAAAGCTACCCACGCTTGTCAGACCTGCTCGTAAAGGCGCGCCGGCTCTGCGCACATTTCCGCAAGTCCCACACGGACGCTGCCACCCTGCTCACCCTGCAACATCACTTTAAGCTGCCAGTGCACCGACTGCTGTGCGACGTGCCCACACGGTGGAACTCTACGCTCCACATGTTGGCCAGGCTCTATGAACAACGTAGAGCTATAGTCGAATACCAACTCCAACATGGGCGGCGCAGTGGGAGTCAGCCTCCTCAATTCCTTTCAGAAGAGTGGGCCTGGTTGGCAGACATCTGCCATGTCCTTGGTAATTTTGAGGAGTCTACCCAGGTGGTGAGCGGCGATGCTACAATCATTAGCGTCACCATTCCTCTGCTATGCATCTTGAGAAATTCCCTGCAAACCATAAAGGCAGCTGCTTTGCGCTCGGAAACGGGGGCGGGGGAAGACAGTATGCCGCTGGATAGTCAGGGCACCCTCCTGTCTATTTCTCAGCGCGTACAGGAGGAGGAGGAGGAGCATGAGGAGGATGAGGAGGAGGGGGAAGAGACAGCTTGGGCCGCTGCTGACGGTACACCGGCTGATTGCCTGTAATCCTTTCAGCGTGTATGGCCTGAGGAGGAGGAGGAGGAGGAGGAGGAGGAGGATCCTGAAAGTGATCTTCCTAGTGAGGACAGCCATGTGTTGCGTACTGGTACCCTGGCACACATGGCTGACTTCATGTTAGGATGCCTTTCTCGTGACCCTCGCGTTGCACGCATTCTGGCCACTACGGATTACTGGGTGTACACACTGCTCGATCCACGGTATAAGGAGAACCTGCCCACTCTGATTCCCGAAGAGGAAAGGGGTTCGAGAGTGTTGCTATACCACAGGACCCTTGCGGACAAGCTGATGGTAAAATTCCCAGCCGACAGCGCTAGTGGCAGAAGGCGCAGTACCGAGGGCAAGGTAGCAGGGGATGTGCGTAGATCGAGCAGCATGTACATCCCAGGCAGTGCAACAGTCTTTAAGGGCCTGGCCAGCTTTATGGCTCCCCACCAAGACTGTGTCACCGCTCCCCAGTCACGGCTGAGTCGGCGGGAGCACTGTAAAAGGATGGTGAGGGAGTACGTAGCGGATCGCACGACCATCCTTGGTGACGCCTCTGCCCCCTACAACTACTGGGTGTCGAAGCTGGACATGTGGCCTGAACTAGCGCTGTATGCCCTGGAGGTGCTTGCTTGTCCTGCGGCTAGCGTGTTGTCGGAGAGGGTGTTTAGTGCGGCTGGGGGAATCATCACAGATAAGCGTAGCCGCTTGTCAACCGACAGTGCCGACAGGCTTACACTCATCAAGATGAACAAAGGCTGGATTTCCCCAGACTTCTCTTCTCCACCAGCGGACAGCAGCGATACGTAAGCAATACGTAGGCTGCACCCGCGGATGGAAGCTACGTTCTCTCTCACCATCCAAAACGGGGACATTTCTGCTTCATCAATCTGTGTCTAATATTCCTCCTCCTCCTCCTGCTCCTCCTCCTGAAACCTCACATAATCACGCTGAACGGGCAATTTTTCTTAGGGCCACAAGGCTCACTCAAATAATTTTTCAGAACAATTTTTATAAGTTTCAATGCGCTTAAAAGTGTTGGAACTTTAACTTGAACCAATTTTTCGTTACACTGGGCTGCCTCCAGGCCGAGTTACCACTTAAGCCACATTAACCAAAGCGATTAATGGGTTTCACCTGCCCTCTTGGCTGGCCATGGCCAATTTTTGGGATGTACATTAGTACTGTTGATACAGCAATTTTTGTGGGCCCTCGCCTACAGTGTAATCAAATTAATTTTTAGGCCACCTGCATTACAGCTGACGTTACCTCAGCTGTGTTGGGCAATGCAATGGGATATTTTTATGTACCGCCGGTGGGTTCCAGGGAGCCACCCATGCTGTAGGTGCACACTGAGTTTTTAATACATCTGTACACTTCTAAAGAACCCGTCTGACTGGGGCATGCAGTGTGGGCCGAAGCCCACCTGTATTACGCACGACATTACTACCTCAGCTGTGTTGGGCAATGCAATGGGATATTTCTGTGTACCGCCGGTGGGTTCCAGGGAGCCACCCATGCTGTGGGTCGACAGGGACTTCACAATAGGGAGTTGTACCTGCCTGTGTCTATGAATTAAAAAGCCCGGTCTGACTGGGGCATGCAGACACCTTGACAGAATGAATAGTGTGTGGCACATAGGTTCCCCATTGCTATGCCCACGTGTGCAGCTCCTGATGGCGGTGGCACAGGATTCTATTTCTCATTGCTTCTGTACAGCATTGTGGGCTATCGCTCCGCCACTTTTAAAGAGGGTCGCTGCCTAGCCGTGCCAACCTCTGCAGTGTGTGCCTGCGGTCCCTCGTCATGGCAGACGCAATTCTAAATAGACATGAGCGTGGTGTGGCATGAGGGCAGCTGAAGGCTGCCCAGGGACACTTTGGTGTGCGCTGTGGGGGGGGAGGGGGGGCGGTTGGGCAGCATGTAACCCAGGAGAAGTGTCAGTGGAGTGTCATGCAGGCAGTGATTGTGCTTTGTTGGAGGTAGTGTGGTGCTTAGCAAAGGTATGCCATGCTAATGAGGGCTTTTCAGAAGTAAAAGTTGTTGGGAGGGGGGGGGGCCCACTCTTGCCGGTATTGTGGCTTAATAGTGGGACCTGTGAACTTGAGATGCAGCCCAACACGTAGCCCCTCGCCTGCCCTATCCGTCACTGTGTCATTCCCATCACTTTCCTGAATTGCCCAGATTTTCACACATGAAAACCTTAGCGAGCATCGGCGAAATACAAAAATGCTCCCATCGCCCATTGACTTCAATGGGGTTCGTTGTTCGAAACGAACCCTCGAGCATCACGGGAAGTTCGTTCCGAATAACGAACACCCGAACATTTTGGTGTTCGCTCATCTCTATTCTTAAACCAAATCTTGCTTTTCAAATCATGGGGGACATGTGCTACGCCTCCATTTTGGTTTGAATCTGTAGCAGCCAGCATGCTCAATCTTTTATGCTCCAGCGCAGATTTTCTAGCAAAATTACTGGCAGAACGGGAAGCTGCTGATGGCTGCACTGACAAGCAAACCATCTTGGTACATTTATGTTCTAATGCTTCTGCATGGGTATGCTGCAGAGATGCATTGACAGCAGTGTGCACCCGGATTCCGTTCCTCCTTGGTTCCTCTGATACTAAGAGGTATATGGGAGTAGAGGAAATGGGGGTAGGAACCCGGGTGCACATTGCCAACCGTACATCCCCACAGCAGTGCCATGCTGGTCAAAAAAGCAGTGATTAGAACTCTAAGGTGTGCTTGTCAATATGGCTATGAGCCCTTTCCCCTGCTCCACCGATAGTCTTGCTAGGAAAGGGCTGTAAAAAAGCAAATAAAATAGTCCAAAAAAAAAAACAAACTAGCAAACAAAGGGACCACCCTTAGGGAAAGTTCACACAGGGTTATTTAATACACTGTGGGATTCCATTTGGAGGTTCCATTACAGCTGCAGAAAAAAGTGCTGTGACTGAAACCCCAAATGGAAAGGAACAGAGCCATTGTTAAGACCCAGGTTCTGTCCTCCATCTCGTCTCCTTCAGCCATCCTATGAACTGCATCTTATGAACCATACCTTTCTCATCTCCTGTCAGCCATCTGATGAACTTTAGACTAATTCCTTTTTCAAGCTGGGATATGGATTTTCTGGGCTTGCAACCCGCATCGCCAGCACAGCAATTCTCATAAAGCATATCTTAGTTGTTATGTCTTAAGTTGGTGTTGAAATGTACTGCTTATCAGTTTCTCATGAAATGCCTGTTGAGTCGTAAGTTTCACATGGACTATGCTTGTTATTTGTTGAGACTCTGTACGTGTTATGCAGCGATGCCTGTTATCATTTGTCACCTAACCATTTCTCAAAACAACTGTATACAGCTTTGGCATAAAGCCATTCCCTTTCTCTCTCCATAAAGGTCTATGTTCGTAGAATAAACTTTAGATCTCCTTGAAACGCATCAACCTGTCTGTGTTGTCACTGACTTCTCCAGGTCTAAAGTAACTTCTAATTTGAAACTTGGCAACATATCATTGGGGTCCCTGTTATATCCCTAACAAAACTTGGCACCCAACTAAAGTTTGAGGCAAGCTGAAGAAGACCACTGTACCCCAATCCTCTGACCCTGGGTGGGAAGGAGCAGCCCAGAAAAACAGACTGAAAAACAGAGCTGTAAGGTAAGACATTATCTTGCCACTTTTATCTGTACTTCTTGGCTGATCTTTCTCCCATCTGAGGGTAGGTGTGCATGTCTCTTTATAAGTCTTTGAGTCCTTAGGAACTTGACAAAGATATGTTGCTAGGGTGGACAGACATTTGCATGATTACTGGAATCTGTGTATATTTTCTCTTTGTGTTGTGGGTATTGGAAGGGTAGCAGTGAGCCCTGGAGCCCTCTTACTGATCTCTGAGTACATGGATATATTGTAAGGTACAGTTCTTGAAACTGCGAGAAGCCTTTAAAAAAAATAAATATATATATATATATATATATATAAATCAAGCTTTTTTTACGGACAGCTTGATTGGAAACCCCTTTTAGAAAGAGGGAAGAAGTAGAGACACAATGGAAGAGAGGGAAAGACAGTACCCCAAGTAAGAAAATGGGAAATTCAAATGGGAAAAATGCACACTGACAGATGACAGCTGGAGAACTAGTTGAAGAAAGAGAAGGCAAGTTAGCAGTGGCGAGAGAATGTGATAGACTGCTGAAACAGGCAGGGTATCGGAGAAGTGGAACTATAGATCCAGTACACTGGAAGAAATTCTAAGGTAGTCATGGAGGGTGGATAAAAGATAATGGATTAGAAGGAATATTGGGAAATTGGATCAGGGCAAGTGAAGCAATAGATGAAATGGGTTATCAGAAAAAGGAATATAAAGGACATATATACTATGCACCCCCTGATACTCCAATGTGCTACCCACCACCATGTGCACAACCCTCAGCTCTACACGGTCTGACCAGTTGGACCTGTAGGGTGTGAGGACAAGAAAACTCTGACTGCAGAAACACCTGACTTGCCTACAGGGCTCCACGCCTGCACAGGATGGTAGGAATCTATCCCATGGTGACCAGAAGTCAGGCAGCGGCAGGGACATTGCAGGTGGAGATGGAAGGGGGTGGAGGAGGCGGTGGTGAGGACATTAATGCATCCACCACAGCGGTTAGTTCCTCCAGGGTTACAAAACAGGGGCCACAGACTCTGGCACTGGCTGAGTATAGACCTTGGACCCTGCAAGCACATATTTCTCTAATACAGCAACTCCCGGATCCAATATGTAGACCTATGCCTTTCTACAGGCAGATGGTTCAGATACAAAGTACATATAATAGCACCCAGGCAAATCTGGCCCTGTTAGTCACCCTTAAGGTTGGGGAAGCATTGGGGGGACTTATAAATCAGCACGTAAAGGACAATTGTGGAAATGACCATGTAGATAGAAGACAGGCTCCGTCCGGACTGTATTATAATACTGGACTGCTGTATTAGGCAAAGGAAAAACTGCAAGAATCATCTGTGTCCTAATATAGTACAGGACAAGGGTGAAGGAGTAG
This sequence comes from Eleutherodactylus coqui, assembly GCF_035609145.1. Classification (NCBI taxonomy): domain Eukaryota; kingdom Metazoa; phylum Chordata; class Amphibia; order Anura; family Eleutherodactylidae; genus Eleutherodactylus; species Eleutherodactylus coqui. Next base: position 224,214,503 of record NC_089843.1, read on the forward strand.
AAAGTTTCTACTCCAGACTGTTGACCAGGTGGGCTGACTGAGGATATAATGGTTTGGGAGAGATGGGAGATGCAATGTTAGCTATGGCGTTTGTGGATGGACTAAAACCCTCCATCAGAAAGAAACTTCAGGATTGCAAACCTGAATGGAGACAAAGCCCCCCCCCCACCTTCAGGGATAGAACTAAATGAAAAATCAGAAAAATCTGCCGCTACCAAAAACATCATGGTAGTCCAAGGAAGGGGTAGACCCAAATAACACAATTTTAAATGTCATTTTTGTAGTAAACCAGTTCATTTCAAGCCTTAATGCAGAAATGTTTTGGGACAGGAGGAACAGGTATGAGAAATAGGCGACCCCCCACCCCTGTTCCCCGTCACTGTAGAAACAGAAGATACAGCGGTCTACAAGGAAGGTGGAAGTTTTACATCATAAGATTCCATTTCTTATAGATATGGGGGCTGCCATGACTGTCATACAGGGGCACCTTGTACCCCCACCCCATAGACAGCAGAGTACACAATCAGTAGTGGGGTTGGGAGGGAAGCCTGTTGCATTACAAGAAACCAAACCCCTTTCACTCAAATTCAGGGGTCAGATGGTAATGGCTAAGCTACTGGTCAGCGATGACATTCTCATCTCTGTTCTCGGCACTGACATCTTACAAGCTCTATCAGCATCCATCAAATTCTCACTGGATGGATCGGTACTGGTTGAGACCTCAAGTGCCAGTTTAGAAGAATTTTACAAACTAACTGCTCTCTTGGTGGAGCCAGCTCATGTGTTTGTCCTGACAGCCGCTGAAGAAATTTAGCTTTCCACAGTTCCTGACAAATTGTGGGCCACCTCCGAGACAGACATAGGGAAATTGAATGTACCTTCTATGATAGTATATCTGAAACCAGAATATACACCCTCCAGAGTCAAACAGTATCCCCTTAGTTTCCCACAAGAAAATGCTATTGGGGACAAGTGGTTCAAATGGGGGCTTTGCACGAGATACGCCTTCAGAGTTTACTTTCAGTGAGAAGAAATGTGTGTGCTTCCCAGGAGCTGTGCTGTGATAGATAAGCAGAGAGAAGAGTTTGTGACTGACCTTGCAAAATCTTACAGCTATACTCGCTTTCATCAATTGAATAGGAACTTGTAATGAATCCAGTGAATTATACTGTCTTAAAAATAAAAAAGATAAGAATTTTAAGGTACATTCCTGCTGTTACTTGTGTAAATGTCAGTTCTGTGATTAGTTGGACGTGTGTATATTTGCTAAATGGTGTTACTGTTGTGTTTTCAGTGAGGATTATCCTGTAGGAGAAATGACTGTTCCTATTATGGGAAAAGTGTTACAAACAGTTAAAGGTTGAACGTTGGTGGTAGCAATTGAATGCATTTGTATGCAAGATGAGGAGAGTTGTAGAACTTCATTAACTTTTTCATTGTATGATGCTGTTGCGGCCATTTGCTAGCATCCCTCTGCTTTCCCAGTCTGCTTTTGTCCAGCACTGAGAGGGTTACCCAGCTTTCTTCTTCTGAGCTCACCTGAAAGGTTCATTACTATCATTAGTCATTACAAGCTAAACTGATCCACTTTAATGCCTTTCAACTGATGTTTGCTTGTTCATCACACTCAGCCTTCTCTGTGGTATGCCTGTTTCAGGCATATCTATATGTCCTGGCGTGCATCCTACTGCGTTCTGTGTGAATTGTCTCATGCTTCTGTTACTCTGTAGGTCTCCTGTAGGTTTTCTGCTGCCAGTTCCTTCTGGTCCTGAGTTTCACCCCTTCAGGGATAGTCAGACCTGAGGTTCCAGCGCAGGGCTGCTCTTATGAGGGTGATCACTCTGCTTATAGGTAGGGGTCTGCCATTCTCCCTGCAGCCAAGGGTCAGTTCCTTTTTTCCTGTCTGAAATCCGTAAAAGCAGTAAACATTGTGTGTGGAGGATTATATGGTTATTAATATTTATATGAGAGAGACACACTTGACTGCATGGATGGATGAGAGTTAATGACCAGTGTTCAAGCTGTGATGAATGTAAAATGTGTGATGCAGATGTTGACTGGGGATAATAAAAAAAAAAATCCTGTCCCCTTTTGCATAAGACTTTAATGACCGCTCAGAGTAGGATGTCAATTTCAGCCGCATTTTTTTCTATGTCTTTGTATATTTTAGTGTCAGTCTTCACTGAAACTGTAATTTTATGCATTCCGAATAAGCAGTGATAAACAGTGCCTCCCCTAACATTCCACTGCAGACTGGTTTGCAACACCCCCCTAGCATATTACTCAACATGCCTTCACTCTGTTGCTTGTTTTGTGCCATCTTGGGTTAGAAATGTTAACTGCAGCTGTAAAAGAGAATGTCACTTTTACCTACAATACACCCTGCTCATGTTACTCAATGTGCCAGCGTTGCAACACCCTCAGTCTAGCTACGTTGCCACATCAGGAAAGGGAGGGAAAGGAATAATCACCTGATAGTTTTTTTTCCTTGTTAGCTAGACACATGACCATGCACTAGCTAATGTCCCAGGGGACAGGGGATTCAGTCATGTTGATCAGTCATTAGATAACCCTGATTTTGCACTCTTTGTGGATGGATTAAGGTATGGTCCAAAAGCCAGGTTCTATATAGGTTAAATGTTCTCCTTACATGAGGTAATCAAAGCTGAACCTCTTCCATCTTGCATGTCAGCCCAAGAAGCCAAATTGCGAGCTATGGAAGAAGCATGCAAGCATGCTCAGAAGAACGCGGCTATCATTTACACAGACTCACGCTACGATTATGGCATTGCTCATACGGACTACGGATCCATCTGGAGAGCGAGGTCAGTCTTGAAAGCAAATGAAAAAGCAATTAAAAACAGAAAGGGTGTACAAACACCTGGGAATGCCACTCCAAGGATGGCACAAAAGAGGCAACTATAAATCACCTGGTTGATCAGGCTGTGAAGATAGCCACACAGAAGCCCAGACTTGATCTTCCAGGGGTTGGGGTGGTACAGGTATCACCCCCAAACGTCATCCCCGGTGGATTATGACCTCTTGATTCAGTTACAAAAGCAGGCAACCAAAGGGGAGGAGAGACATCTGGAGATAAATGAATGGTATCCAACAAGCCTTGTCTCCCACAGGCCCCTATCCTGTCATGGTTCCAGCCTCCAATGGAAATACACACCTGTCAAAAACAGCTATGACAGATGTGGTTGCTAGTCTCTGGTATGCACCAGGATTTAGCGTCACGGCAGCTAAACACACACAGAGATGCCTGATTTGTGCACAGAACAACATGGTTAGGTCTGTATAGGCTCCCATGCAGTGCATCCCTCGTCCTGACTACCTGTTCCAGCATCTTCAAGTAGACTACTTTCAACTGCCAAGGGTGGGCAGGTATGAGTTGAGTCTGGTCTGCCTAGATCCGTTCTCAGGGTAGCCAGTCTGGCATACATCCTCACAAATGTGCCACCAACAACTGACCTTTGAGGTGGTATACAGGTACAGAGTACCAGAGACAACTGAGAGTGACCGAGGTACTCCCTCCACGGAAGAAGCGATGCAGAAATTAATGAAAGTGTTGGGGGTAGAACTGGGCTTTTATGCTCCGTACCATCCACAAAGCAGTGGTAGAGCAGAAAGTTTAAATGGTATCTTAGAAACCACGATCCAGTAGGCCATGGCAGAGCTCAATAGACCATGGACCGAGTACCTCCCCCTGGTACATTTTTGTTCGTAAGGTACACACCTGACAGAATAGGCCTCAGCCTATATGGGTCAGACCCAAGGTTAGGATTGTATTTATCGTGATAACTCCAGATGCAGCATGGTAGCTTGACCAACTGTGTTATTGCTCTTAAAAAACACTTAACTAATGTATATTTTCGAGTGTTTCCTTCCCTTCTAGATCCAGAGACTGACACAGGGACCCATGACCTACTTGCCTGGGATTGGGTCTATGTGAATAGATTTGTGAGAAAACACTCCCTTGAACCTAAATACGATGGTCCCTACCAGGTGCTACTGACCACAGCCACGTGAGTGAAACTAGACTGAAAGAGCTCCTGGATCCACACCTCCCATTGCAAGAAGGCTCTGCCTCCTGAGGAGCAAGCATAATTATAATATATATCCTTTTACTACTAGGGACAGGACTGTGGGTATTGGGGATCTGTGGGGTGGAACACAGGGACAGACGGGCTACAAACCACCGAGTGCCTCAGACAAGAAAAACAAAACGTAGATTGAATAAACTATATCTATTCCAATCAGCAGAGGTTCGTGAATTACACCAAAGACGCCCTACAGGGACTAGCGGACCAGCTAGGACCTACCTCCTCCATGACCTTCCAAAATAGAATGGCCCTGGATATTATCCTAATGGAAAAGGCAGGGGTATGTAAAATGATATGGCACATACATCCCCAACAACACAGGACCAAACAGTAAACTAAGCTTGGCCATCAAAAAGCTAGAGGACCTATCAGTGGAGCTAAAGAAAAGCTCAAGTATAAATGACTCATGGGACCAATACTTTAGTTGGATGAGTGGGTGGCAGAGAATGCTAGCCCAGATAGGGATAACCATACTTGTGTTCCTAATTATCCTTGCTATCATAATCTGCTGCGTACTACCCTGCCTGAAGAAACTTTGTGAGAAGGCTGTGGACAATACTTTGATGATGATGCTGAATATGTAGAGTCCAGAGGACTATGAGAAATCCTACACCCCCCTACAGACTCTTTCCCCTAAGCAATTACAATAGGGACAGCTTCTGACTTCTCGATGTGCAAAGCCTGTGGCAAGGAGGGTCATGGGATAGCCATGATTCATCAAATGTACAGCACAAAAGAGTTTCAAGGCACTAGAGGCAGATGAGACTAGGCCCAGGATTAGGGACTAGGGACAGGTAAAAATCGTCATTTTAAGGGGGGATTGTGAGGGACTGTAATAAACTAAGTAAAATGCCTATTGCAAATATGCACTTTATCATGCTTGCTAGAATGGCCGTTATGCTGGAAATTAGCAGCCAGCTCACTCCCTCCTCCCATCGTGTTCTAAAGATGGCACCTCCATCCAGGAATGCAACCTAAGATGATGATGTCAAGATCCTGGAGGAAGAAACCCATATAAGACAATAACCAATCAGCTACAGATTCGGACTTTATGACATATTAACTATACATACCGTCCATAAAACTTCATGCAGCTTGTTAGAGTAAAGGAAGTGTCATTCAACTGAACAGTGTGTCAGAGTGTGATTCTTCTGTGCATGCACAGGCCTTGGGGCTTCTAATCAGGAAGAGGGCAGATATTCATTAGGTACTTTCTGTACCAATCCATAATAGCCTCAGCACAAGAAGCAGAACTGAAGGCCCTCACTTAAGCGTGTAAAGTGGCAGAAGGTAAGACGGTAATTATTTACACTGATTCCCTGCATGCATTTGGCATAGCTCATCATTGTAGCCCTGTATGCCAGACAGTTTCTTACCTCAGCCAGACAGCCAATTAGGAATGGTGCAGTGGTGCAGAGTCTCATGAAGGCCCTGCTCCTACCTGAAAAAGTAACAGTCCTCAAGGTGAAAGCTCACACCAAAGCCGACACTGTAGAAGCAAGAGGCAACGCCCTAGCAGACTTCACAGCAAAGGCAGTGGCCCTCAAGCCGTGGAAGAAAGAAGAAAAGAAGATATTGACTAAACAAGTCAGAGACAATGATTTGGACATTGATATGCTAAAAACTTTACAGCCACAAGCCAGCAAGGAAGAAAAGGATAAATGGACTAAGATGGGAGCGACAGAACAGGACGACGTAGGGTGATGAGTAAACAGTCCTTGTATCCCATGATGGCCCAGCTGACGCACGGAAAGACGCACCTATCAAAAGCAGAAATTATGTTGACGCTTGAGAAAAGATGGGTGGCTCCTGGATTATCTGTAGCTGCTGCAACATTTGTCCAATCTTGCATAATTTGTTCCATTAGCAACCCAGGACTTAAGGTAAATGTGCTACAAAAACACTTGCCTTGGCCACTCTACTCATTTCAGAGATTGCAAATTGGCTACATTCAGCTCCCACCTGTTGGGAAGTAGGAATGTCTGCTTGTTGTTGTTGACGTCTTTTCAGGTTGGGTTGAGGCCTACTCTGTTACCATGAAGAAGTTCATGAATGAGGTAATCTGCAGATACGGGGTACCAGAAGTGATTGAGTCAGACAGAGGTACACACTTCACAGGTGAAATAATGCAATACATCATGTCTGCTCTGGGTGTATCCCAGGCCTTTCACACACCCTACCATCCACAGAGCAGTGGGAAAGTAGAAAGGATGGACGGTACCCTGAAATTAAAAATACAAAAGGCAATGAAGGAATCATGCAAACCTTTGACTGAGTGTTTTCCACTAGCCCTTTTCTCAGTTAGGTACATACCTAATAGGAAGACAGGATTGTCTCCCTATGAAATTTTGTTTGGCAATGTGCCAAGACTGGGCCTGTACTATCCTCAACAACTGCAGGCACAGTTTGGGACACTGACTGAGTATGTACAGTCCTTAAGCAAACATCTGAAAGTAAAACACAACCAAGTCTTCTCTTCTATTCCAGATCCTAATTCTTTTGAAGGTACACATGACCTGCAGCCTGAAGATTGGGTTGTCATCCGGAGGCAGGTGAGGAGAGTGCTGGAAACCCAGATATGATGGCCCTTGCCAAGTCCTCCTCACCATCAGCACTTCAGTGAAGCTGGAAGGAAAGCCAAATTGGATACATGCCTCACATTGCAAGAAAGTAGCTACACCCCCAGAGGAAAAATGAAAACGGAGTCCTTTATAGCCATATTCTTTACATTCCTCCTTTTTGGTTTCCCACCAGCTAAGGAAACAGAGCAGATAAGGCATAGAAGGGGGTGAATGCAGTGGATAGAAGGGCATGCTAACATATGGGAATACTTGGCCCGGGATGTATTAAATATTTCTAATATGTATATGGCAAATCTTAAGAGTGGTGAGGACATACGCGTACCTGCCTGTTAGCAGTACCTACCTCAACTTCAGTACTAATAAAGTGCAATCGATATAAGAAAAATCCCCATGCTCAGGAACCCAGAGGAATCCGTAATATGTTCTTCAATCCGTATATTTTATTATGCGACACGTTTTGGCAAAAAAAAATGCCTTTCTCAAGCATATGATCCACATAAAAGTACAATACATCAATATATATATAGAAAGATTTGATGTCCGCTTACTCTCACTCTTGCTCGTGGAGAATGCTGATGTGGGCGCCATCTCGGCCCACATCTGCGCTCTCCGTGAGCAAGAATGAGTGTAAGTGGACATTACACTAAAATGTGTATATTTGTATATTGTTGTGTTGCTGCATACAATGTATACCTTCTTTAATGTCTCCATGCATGGGGTGTTTTGGGCATACCAGGAACAGTCTTGATAAAACCCTTAGCCTAACCACACGTTAAACAGAAGTATTAGTAATGGAATCTGTTATTTTACTCTGTGGTAATTCTGCTTTCTTTTTCATTTCATGCTTGCTAAGCATTTGATTTTGCCAACTATGGTGACAAGTAAGGAAACTTCAGAACGCCTAACTGTATACAAGATAAAAGAGCCACTGAAGAGTCGGTGACGGTGGGAATTGGGCAAGAAAAACAGAAGAAAAATAAAAGGACAAGCCCCGCAGGGGTAGAATAGAACCCTTGAATGTACCTTTAATGCCATGTCACCAAGAATCTTCAGATGAACTGTTTTAAATGAGGGAAATGTTAAGACCCAGGTTCTGTCCTCCATCTTGTCTCTTTTAGCCATCTTATGAACATTAACTTTCTCATCTCCTGTCAGCCATCTGATGAACTTTAGCTTAATTCTTTTTTCAAGCTGGGATGTGGATTTTCTGGGCTTGCAACCCGCATCGCCAGCACAGCAATTCTCATAAAGCATATCTTAGTTGTTATGTCTTGAGTTGGTGTCGAAATGTACTGCTTATCAGTTTCTCATGAAATGCCTGTTGAGTCGTAAGTTTTACATGACTATGCTTGCTATTTGTTGAGACTCTGTACGTGTTCTGCAGCGATGCCTGTTATCATTTGTCGCCTAACCATTTCTCAAAGCAACTATATACAGCTTTGGCATAAAGCCATTCCCTTTCTCTCTCCATAAAGGTCTATGTTTGTAGAGTAAACTTTAGATATCTTTGAAACGCATCAACCTGTCTGTGTGTCACTGACTTCTCCAGGCCTGAAATAACTTCTAATTTGGAACTCAGCAACATATCATTGGGGTCCCTGTTATATCCCTAACAACCATTCATTTGAATTATGAAACAGACCATGTTTTATTTGTCTGTTTTACAAGGTTTCCATTTGTGTCCGCTTTGTTTGGAGCATACAATAATGTAATCGACTATACTATTCTGCACTCTGAATAAAACAGAAATTAGCAGAAGTTTGTACAACAGACAACAAAGGGATGTCCTTTTCACAATAAAAGTCGATGGCTCTGTTTCTATACGTTCAGGGGTTCCATCAAAGCACTGGTTCTGTAGCTGTCACAGAACATTAAATAATGTTGTGTGAATGCTTCCTTACTAGGAGAGGGCTAAATGGTAGTAGAAAAAGAAGAGGCAGTGGTAATCCAAAAGGGATACATAAAGCAAAAGTTCTCAGTGAGATCGAGACTCCTATCGGGTATATGCCCCAGAGGGCAACTTTTTATGATTGAGCCACAGGTGCAGCTAACCCAGATACCATCAAACCTACGTGGGTAGACGTGTTAATGAAAATATCAATGAAAGTAAAAATTGGCGAATTAGGTGCAACCTAGAAATATACACTCATTGTAAAAAGAACATCCCCTAGAAGAGTTGTAAAAATTAAATGAAACTTTCTATGTAAATCTCACAGTTCTGAACCTAAAATACATCTCTTATTCATTAAAATTAAAAATAAAGCATGTGACCCCCAACAATGTTTGTGACGATTTCTGTCATGTGATAAGAGTATTCTGTATCCTATTTCATATTACAAGTCTAAGGGAATAGTGTCTAAGCAAGAAGAGAACCAATCTAGATGGAGAAAGATTGGACATTTTGTATTTCTGACACACCCCTAATGGATATTAGAATGGATAACACAGCTGAACAGTTAGTTTAACCAAGCATTTGCTGGTACGTTTATCAACTATCAGTGAAAAAAATGGGTTGTGTCACTGAGAGTGAACACAGTAACAGAGTATGTTAGGCTCAAAAAAGACAATGTCCATTTAGTTCAGCCTGTAACCATACACAATTTATACGGTTGTTGTTATTCTTTATATTCATTATGCTACTTATGATCTCTAACTGCACTTACCCCTCCCCAACTCAACCCCCATTCCCATTACTTGGCCCCAGGTCACTGTCTACACTGTCTTCACCCCTATTATTCTTCCCCCCCCCCCAGTCTCTTGTCAAGTGGGACCCATACTGGTATGCAGGGTGCCCCTAGAAAACTGACGAGTCGGTACAAGTAGTATTATTTCATGCAGAAAGGAAGGACACAATTATCGTTAAATACATATAATTCCCATTGTATATAGCTCATCTAGAAAACACCAACAGCAGAGTACTGTATGACCATATTAGTCAGAAACAGCCAAATCAGTGCATCATGCTGAAAAAACAGATATTGTAGATACAGACACCCATCCTGATGACTGTCAGCTGGATACGTACAATCCCTTCTGCATGAAATAATACAACTACACACAAACAGCCTCTCAGAGCCTTTTTGTAGACCAAGGTGGCAAGGTAGTTCATCTAATCCTCTAATACAGCTGCTTTCCCCACCCTCTCTGCTCTGCACATACTAAAAAACGACAGCTGTACATTCAGTATTCCTGATTCGCCTTCAAACAGCTATAACTCCAGTTCTATAAGGGTTACGGACAAGCCAAGTATCATAATTATAAAATGACCCCAAACGCATGTTGGTAGCCCTGATAGAACCAGAGTTACAGCCGTTTAAAGTTGGATGGAGTGAGCTAGTTCTAACCTGGATCGTCCAAAACTGCCGAGGAAGGGTTAAAAGACTGCAGCGTAATTGCACAAAAACAGAGGATTTTGCTGTTCAAAGTAATATAATTAAGAGCAGACTCAAACAAAAAGAATCTCCACAGAAATGCATCACTTGAGAAGCCACGAAGAAACTGACAAAGACCACCCCTATGACTTCAATTTCATCCCAGCCTACATTTCCTTGCACTCAGCTATTCAGACGATTTTGAGGAAAGACTTGCCAATCCTTCTTTGGGACCCCTACCTCACACGGATCATTAAACCTCGGCCACTAATTATATTCTGGAGAGCAGGATTATAAAATGAGAGGAACTTTCACCAGTTATTCCCCAATATAGTGGCTTGCTCCCAATGGAACAAAGCCAACTGTAAGTGCTGCTCAAACAGTCTAAATAAAGTGACCAACAGTCCGTTCCTGATAAAGTCTTACGAACTGTTCTACCGACTTGTGATTTGTATGTTGCCATCCTCCATGCGTGGGACCCTCGGACAAGCAGCCCTCAAACACAAGTGTAACTGATGCATTTGCTATAAGATTAGAACAGTTTCACCAGATGATCTGGCAGATTTGGAACCCTCAGAGGAAGGGAAATGTATTGGATGTTGAACACTTTGTCCCCCATGCATCTAAATGAAGCAATGAAGAATACGTAGTGATGTCACCACACGCTGTACCACCGTTCATTCAGATTCATTTATTGGTTTAAGTATTTGATTTTACGCCGTCTTTTTCTTTCATTACCCATATTTCATTCTTTTCATTCATTTAATTCTTTTTCTTTTCATTATTATTTATAATTTTCATTCATATTTATATGTTCTTGCAATTTATTTATACTCATTTCATTAATCCTTCAGTTCATCCATTCTTGAATATAATAGCCCCCCCCCTCTCCATTTCTATCTCTTAAACCAAATGATCATAGTTTTCCCTCCCCACATCTAGCCTACACATATGCTCTTATTATTCAATCCCCTCCCACATATAAGCACCCACAGCTGATCCCCCGCCTCTCATGTTAGAATCTCCACCAAATCCCTAAACCATTATGCAGATGTTCCACAATCAAGCAATATCCATAAAAATACTTTATTCATGATTTCCTCACATAGTTGCTACAAAAGCTGGCAATTTGAGAGCTCTATGCATGCGCCATATCCGCCTGCACTCCGCTCCAACACTTTGCGTTCTGATGGTGCTCCGCCCATTGCTCTGAACTTCTCTCCCACCAAAATCACCCACCTACGCCACCTCACAGTCTTTGCCTAACCTTCTGTTCTCCTGAAGCTTCATCCTGGCACTCCGAATGCCAATGACGGTAGAAGACTCCACTCAGGCTCTAGAAGGACTCTGTGCCCTGGCGGAGCTGCAGTTAGCAGTCAGACTTGTCATCCTATTCACTCTGCTGGATTAAGCTGTGCTTCCCCATTTCTATCATCTTCATCATCTAACAAGCTCATTTTACCCTCCCGCCTCGTTCTTTTCCTCGTTACATTCTCTACGAAGTGGTTCATCTCTACATTCCTACATTTTATTCTCCTTATGATCGTTCCTTCAATAATCTTTTTCTACTCTATGTTTTCATTTTAAGCTGTTTAATATTTTATGAGTTGAATAAAAGTGATTCAAGCATTTCCCCATTTTCAGCTAGTCCGCTGTTTTAGATAAATCCTTACATGACTTTAATTGATCATGCTTTACTTTCCATATCGTACATATGTATGGCGCTCTGCCCATCTCTGTATTTATGCATTCATGTCTGCAGTTATTTACTTATATAATTATTTAGCTCATTTATGTTCGCACTCATGTAATCAAGTGTAGATGGCGAGAATATACAGCAGAGCTGTATGCAGGCGATCAGACAGACAACCTGTTGGTTCACATACATCAAGTAGAACACGAACCGGGCATTCTGGAGGAAGAAGTTAAACAGACCCTGAAACTACACCCCAACAGGAAAGCTTCGAGCGTTGATCACATAGCAGCCGAACTGCTCAAACCAGTCAGGATCCTAACCGACCCATGTCAGAAGATCTGGAGCTCCAATCGTGGCCTAAATACTGGACAAGATCTGTCTTCGTCACACTTCCAAAAAAAGGTGATGCTCAAGGATGTTCTAATTCCCGCACCATCGCCCTCATACCGCACGCCAGCAAAACTCATCTAAAGATCATACAAAAACGCATTCGACAATTGTTGAACGGGAACTGACGGACATTCAAGGTTGCTTCTGCAAAGGACGTGGCACCAGAGAGCAAACCGTGAACCTGCGCTGAATCATGGAGAAGACCCGGGAGAATCATCAGGACGTGTACATGGGTTTCATCGACTACTGCAAGGCTTGGGATTGTGTGGAACATGACAAGCTTTGGAAGTGTCTGAAGCAAATGGGCGTCCCAGAACGTACTGAACAGCATATAAGATCGCTGTACAACAATCAAGAAGCAACAGTCAGGACAGCATATGGAAACACAGATTGGTTTGGAATCCAGAAAGGCAAGGCTGCGTTCTATCACCAAACCTTTTCAATCTGTACGCAGAAACAATCATGAGGCGATGCAATCTGGACCAATCAGAAATCCAAGTCAAAATCAGTGGCAGAAATAACAACCTCCGATATGCAGATGACACCACCCTGCTGGGGAAAGTGAGAGGGACCTGGAATACCTTATCCAACGAGCGCGAAAGGAAAGGTAACGCATGGGACTGTACCTCAACAGCGAGAAAACAAGTCATGACCGCGGTAGGCAACGGTACAGCGAACATAAAAACCAACAACGAAGTCGAGTCGGTCCAAGATTTCATCTTCCTTGGACCCAAAGCGATTGCAACGGGCAATCTGGAGCAGAAATCAAGAGACGGATTACACTTGGTAGGAATGAAATACAAGGAATTGAAAAGATCTGGAAAAGCAAGGATATTAGCATTGCAGCAAATACCAGACTGGTCAATGCAATCGTCTTTCCCATAATGATGTATGGCTGCGAAAGTTGGACGCTCAGAAAAACAGACAAGTGGAAAATTGATGCGTTTGATCTATGGTGTTGGAGGAGAATGCTGGTGGTACCGGACTGCCATGACAACGAACAAGGTAGTGTTAGATCGCATCAAACCGAAAATATCACTAGAGGCCAAAATCATCAAACAGCGACTCTCTTTTTGGCCAAGCGATGCATGTGAACTCACTGGAAACAGGACTGATGCTCAGCAGAGTCTGTGGAAAGAGAAGATCAGGACAGCAAAGAACAAGATGGCGAGATACAATCAAGGCACCACCAACATGTCAGCCGAACTGAAAGAAGCCGTGAAAGACGGGAATGTGTGGAGAACATTGATCCATGGAGTGACTGAAGGTCGGATGCGACTGAATGGATCATCATCACATGTATTTTACTCTTCACTACTACTAATCTGGCATTTCCATTCTTATCGTTGACATTAAACCTACTTTTTCTACTTTGTATTCTACCCTAATCTGACCAATGTTGTCTTAATTACTTATATGGTATAAGATAATGAGTCATTGGTGAGATTATGAATACACACAAGTTGAGCTAAACACTACTGCACATTTGTATATTTCTCAGGCTGCACTTTATTCCCCTACTTTTTCCTTTTATTGATGCTGTTTCTTGGGGAGGGGGCACAGAGGTACCACTAATACCTGTTAAGGTTCAGGGACACAGGATATTGAAAGAAGGTTTTATTAAGAAAAACATAAAAAAGGAATTATTCATATAAAGAAGACTATAGAAGAGAGAGTCAGTATGTCAGGACGCGAACCTGCAACCTTGTGTGCTCCAGGTGATGCTTCCCCTGATTCCTAGTACCTTGTTCCTCATCTCTTGTTCCATGTTCCTGGCTCTGTGTTTCTCTGTCACAGTCCACCCCATGTCTTGTACCTTGCCCAATTAGCTCCCTATCTAAACCTGGCCCTTCATTCCTTGTGTGTTTTTTGTGCCTACCAGCCTTTAACCAAGCTCCTCCTCTTTGGTACCTGTAATAAGATTGGCCTCTGTGCATTTCCCCCTGGCTTGAATCCTCACCACGTCTCTGCTGAACCCTCTGTGCTGCATCGACATCTCTGTGTATTGACCCCTGGCTAGTCTCTTGACCATTTCCTGCTTAACTCTCTGTTCTGCATCGCCATCTCTATATACCAACCCTGGCTTTCCTGCCCTCATTGCCTGCTCTCGTTATTTGCGCCCCCGACTCCAACCTAGTGCCTGAAACGCTACACAGTATTGCATTTATATAAAGAAAGAAAAACCTCTCAAAAAAAAGGACGACTGCATATAAAAGTGAGTTATATTGTTTTACCTGTTACCCCGACTCCTGGAGCTTCCTTCTCACCTAACGCCATCTGCACTGCACCGAGCACTATACAGCCCTCCAAGTAAAGGGACTACTACCCCAAACAACGCATTCCCGTAAAAACGCTATTGGTAGCCGGCACAAGCCTTGTTGTGGACAATCAACATCATCACTGCTCGACCAGGAATAGGAGAAGTCATTTTTGTCAACTGCTAGTTGCCTCCTTTTAGGGGAAAGTAGCCACCATTAATGAGTAATAGGCCCAAGACTACGGCTCGCATTATCTGCCAAAACCACCAGCTCCCATTCTGGCGCAGCATGCTACCAATTTGCATTATGATTTTTTTTTTTTATTGACCAAACAATATATTGTATAAGTCTGAAAATAGTCACATGTCCATCCAGTTCAGCCTATAATCCTGCAATGTTGATCCAGAGGAAGGCAAAAACCCCAATGAGGTAGAAGCCAATTTTCCTCATTTTAGAGGAAAAAATTCCTTCCTGACTCCAATGTGGCAATCAGAATAATCTCCGGATGACCGAACCTTCTGAGTAATCAGTGATATAACATGGAATATTGTATCGCTCAAGAAAGATCTTCAGGCCCCTCTTGTGCTCTTCTAGTGAATTCCCCATCACCACGTCCTCAGGTATAGAGTTCCATACTGTCACTGCTCTTACAGTAAAGAACCCCCTTCAGTGTCGGTGTAGAAACCTTCATTCCTCTAGATGTAGAGAGTGCTCCTTGTTACAGTCCTGGGTATAACAGATGATGGGAGAGATGTCAGTACTGATGATGTATTAACATAGTTATTAGAGCGCCCCCTTGTTACAGTCCCGGATATGGGAGAGATCTCTGTTCTGATCCCTGATATATCTATATATAGTTATTAGGGCACCTCCTTGTTACAGTCCTGGGTATAATAGATGATCGGAGAGATCTCTGTACTGACCCCTGATAAATTATACATAGTTATTAGAGCGCCCCCTTGTTACAGTCCTGGGTATAATAGATGATGGGAGAGATCTCTGTATAGACCCCTGATCTATCTATACATAGTTATTAGAGCGCCCCCTTGTTACAGTCCTGGGTATAATAGATGATGTGAGAGATCTCTGTACTGACAGCTAATATATTATACATAGTTATTAGAGTGCCCCCTTGTTACAGTCCTGGGTATAATAGATGGGAGAGATCTCTGTACTGACCCCTGATATATCTATACATAGTTATTAGAGCACCCCCTTGTTACAGTCCTGGGTATAATATATGATAGGAAAGATCCCTGTACTGACCCCTGAAATATCTATACAGATTTATTAGAGCGCCCCCTTGTTACTGTCCTGGGTATAATAGATGTTGTAGAGATCTCTGTACTGACCGCTGATATATCTATACATAGTTATTAGAGCGCCCCCTTGTTACAGTCCTGGGTATAATAGATGATGGGAGGGATCTCTGTACTGACCCCTGATATATCTATACATAGTTATTAGAGCGCCCCCTTGTTACAGTCCTGGGTATAATAGATGATGGGAGAGATCTCTGTACTGACCCCTAATATATCTATATATAGTTATTAGAGCGCCCCCTTGTTACAGTCCAGAGAATAATAGATGATGGCAGAAATCTCTGCACTGACCTCAGATATATACATAGTTATTAGAGCACCCCCTTGTTACAGTCCAGGGTATAATAGATGATGGGAGAGATCTCTGTACTGACCCCTGAGATATCTATACATAGTTATTAGAGCGCCCCCTTGTTAGAGTCCTGGGTATAATAGATGATGGAAGAGATCTCTGTATAGTCCACTGATATATTATACAGAGTTACTAGAGCGCCCCCCTGTTACAGTCCTGGGTATAATAGATGATGGGAGAGCTCTCTGTACTGACCTCTTATATATCTATACATAGTTATTAGAGCGCCCCCTTGTTACAGTCCAGAGTATAATAGATGATGGCAGAGATCTCTGTACTGTCCCTCATATATCTATACATAGTTATTAGAGCGCCCCCTTGTTACAGTCCAGGGTATAATATATGATGGGAGAGATCTCTGTACTGACCCCTGAGATATCTATACATAGTTATTAGAGTGCCATCTTGTTATAGTCCTGGGTATGTGAGATGATGGGAGAGATCTTAGTACTGACCCCTGATATATTATACATATTTATTAGAGCGCCCCCTTGTTACAGTCCTGGGTATAATAGATGATGGGGGAGATCTCTGTATGGACTCCTTATATATTTACACATAGTTATTAGAGCGCCCCCTTGTTACATTCCTGAGTATAACAGATGATGGGAGAGATCTCTGTTCTGACCCATAATAAATCTATCTATAGTTATTAGAGCACCCCCTTGTTACAGTCCTGGGTATAATAGATGATGGGAGAGATCTCTGTACTGACCCATGATATATCTATACATAGTTATTAGAGCGCCCCCTTGTTAGAGTCCTGGGTATAATAGATGATGGAAGAGATCTCTGTATTGTCCACTGATATATTATACAGAGTTACTAGAGCGCCCCCCTGTTACAGTCCTGGGTATAATAGATTATAGGGGAGATCTCTGTACTGACCCCTGATATATTATACATAGTTATTAAAGCACCCCCTTGTTACAGTCCTGGGTATAATAGATGATGGTAGAGATCTCTGTACTGACCCCTGATATATCTATACATAGTTATTAGAGCGCCCCCTTGTTACAGTCCTGGGTATAATAGATGATGGGAGAGAGCTCTGTACTGACCCCTGATATATCTATCTATAGTTATTGGAGCGCCCCCTTGTTACAGTCCTGGGTATAATAGATGATGGGAGAGATCTCTGTACTGACCCCTGATATATTATACATAGTTATTAGAGTGCCCTCTTGTTACAGTCCTGGGTTTTCTAGATGATGGGAGAGATCCCTGTACTGACCCCTGATATATCTATATATAGTTATTAGAGTGCCCCCTTGTTACAGTCCTGGGTATAATAGATGATGGGAGAGATCTCTGTACTGACCCCGGATATATTATACATAGTTATTAGAGTGCCCCCTTGTTACAGTCCTGGGTATAATAGATGATGGGAGAGATCTCTGTACTGACCCCTGATATATCCATACATAGTTATTAAAGTGCCCCCTTGTTACAGTCCTGGGTATAACAGATGATGGCAGAGATCTCTGTACTGACCCATGATATATCTATACATAGTTATTAGAGTGCCCCCTTGTTACAGTCTTGGGTATAAGAGATGATGGGAGAGGTCTCTGTATTGTCCCCTGATATATTATACATAGTTAATAAAGCGCCCTCCTGTTACAGTCCTGGGTATAATAGATGATAAGGGAGATCTCTGTACTGACAGCTAATATATTATACATAGTTATTAGAGCGCCCCCTTGTTACAGCCCTGGGTATAATAGATGATGGGAGAGATCTCTGTTCTGACCCCTGATATATCTATATATAGTTATTGGAGCACCCCCTTGTTACAGTCCTGGGTATAATAGATGATGGGAGAGATTTCTGTACTGACCCCTAATAAATCTATCTATAGTTATTAGAGCACCCCCTTGTTACAGTCCTGGGTATAATAGATGATGGGAGAGATCCCATCATTTACTATACCCAGGACTGTAACAAGGGGGCACTCTAATAACTATGTATAGATGTATCAGGGGTCAGTACAGAAATCTCTCCCATCATCTATTATACCCAGGACCGTAACAAGGGGGTGCTTTAATAACTGTGTATAACTGAGCCTTGTGTGGCGCAGAGTGTAAGCTCTCGCCTACGACCTGAAGGCTGCAAGTACAGAGATCTCTGTTCCCTCACCATCTCTCTGCTTACAGATAGCCTGCATTCTTGTATCCCCCAATAGCACAGGGAAGATCAGCTGATGTTACATCTACTTTCTGAGAGAAAACAGATATGGCCTTCTCAACATCATTCTTAACCAATTGACTATTTGACTTTGCTTTTGACATACCCCCAAAATCCTTTTTTATTGCTTTTGGCCTCTGTTACAAGCCTCAATTCATTATCAGCTTTATCTTTTCTGACACTTGCCCTACAATTTCTGCAGACCCCATTATATTCTTCTTTAGATATTCCCCCCTCTTTCCATTTGATAAACATAGTTTTCTTCCTTTTTAACATGTGTACAAGTTCTGTGTTCATCCATCCGGGTCTCTTTAAATGCTTCCCATTCTTCCTTCTTTTAGGGATTGGTAACAATTGTCAGCAAGAGCGGATAAGAATCTGTTGGATTAATTACTTTTACGTGAGAGATTCCCAACAAATGTCTGGATGGGTAAAATCTCCCATGATCACTATGTTGGGCGTCTTTGAGAGCTTGGCCATCTGATGTAGAAAGAGTTCCTCCGTATCTTCTGCTTGTCCAGGTGGCCTATAGTAAATGGCTACAATGGTGTCCTTTCTGTTCTTCTCTCCTTGTATTCTTACCCAAACAGTTCCTACAGAACTCCCAGCTCTGAAGCTTGAATCTCTGTGGAGATGAATGTTCTCCTAACATACAACACAACACCTCCTGCCCTTTTATTAGGTCTGTTTCTTATAAATACATTGTATCCTTCAAGCCTTCTAGCCAATCATGTGTATCATCCCACCAAGTTTCCTTGATGCCGATGCCGATCATATTTCTTTTCCTGTTCGGAGCTCCCATTCTCCTTGTTTACTTCCCATGCTCTGTGCATTTGTGTAGAAACATGTTAGTTTGTGATCGGTGTCCCTACTTTACTTCAGATTTTTTATCTTTCTTCCTTTCCACTTCTAACAGCAAGTTTCTCAAATGTATTAATTAGCTGTATATTGTTACCTTTCCCTTCCCATAGTGTTCTAGTTTAAAGCTATTCTAATGAGTGAAGCACGGCACCCACCAAATATATGCTTACCTGTTTTTGTAAGGTGCAACCCGTCTCTAGCAAGCAGTCCATCATATAGGTAATTTGCTCCATGGTCTAGGAATCCAAATCTTTGCTGATAGTACTATTAATGTAGGCCAGTTGTTCACCTCTAAAATCCAGTTCCATCTGCTTATTCCATGGTCATCCACTGGGAGGATGGATGAGAAGACAACCTGTGCTCCTAGTTCCTTCACCTTCTTTCCAAGGTCTTCACAGTCTCTGCAGATGGTTGCAAGGTCCTTTTTTGCAGTGTCAGTTGTCCGTACATGTATTAGTAGGAATGGGTGGTGTTGTGTAGGACTGAAGAGTCTTGACAACCTATCAGACACATCTTTGATCTGTGCACCTGGAAGACAGCACACCTCTCGTGAGGTGTCAGGTCTGCAGACAGCGGCCTCTGTTCCTCACAGTAGGCAATGACCCACAACCAGCAGCCTTCTTTTCTTCTTTACAATAGCACTTCTTTTTCTCCATTCAAGAGGACTCTGTGTGCTTACCACATTGTTCTTTGTGGTTAGAGTCATTTCTTGCTGTACCTCTTTCTCCTCTGCTCTTTGTGGGTAGAGTCATTTCTTGCTGTACCTCTTTCTCCTCTCCTCTGCTCTTTGTGGGTAGAGTCATTTCTTGCTGTACCTCTTCCTCCTCTGTTCTTTGTGGGCAGTCATTTCTTGCTGTACCTCTTTCTCCTCTGCTTTGTTCTTTGTGGGTAGAGTCATTTCTTGCTGTACCTCTTTCTCCTCTCCTCTTTGTGGGTAGAGTCATTTCTTGCTGGACCTCTTTCTCCTCTGCTCTTTGTGGGTAGAGTCATTTCTTGCTGTACCTCTTTCTCCTCTGCATTTTGTGGGTAGAGTCATTTCTTGCTGTACCTCTTTCTCCTCTGTTCTTTGTAGGTAGAGTCATTTCTTGCTGGACCTCTTTCTCCTCTGCTCTTTGTGGGTAGAGTCATTTCTTGCTGCACCTCTTTCTCCTCTGCTCTGCTCTTTGTGGGTAGAGTCATTTCTTGCTGGACCTCTTTCTCCTCTGTTCTTTGTGGGTAGAGTCATTTCTTGTTGTACCTCTTTCTCCTTTGCTCTTTGTGGGTAGAGTCATTTCTTGCTGCACCTCTTTCTCCTCTCCTCTGCTCTTTGTGGGTAGAGTCATTTCTTGCTGTACCTCTTTCTCCTCTCCTCTGCTCTTTGTGGGTAGAGTCATTTCTTGCTGCACCTCTTTCTCCTCTGCTCTGCTCTTTGTGGGTAGAGTCATTTCTTGCTGTACCTCTTTCTCCTCTGTTCTTTGTGTGTAGAGTCATTTCTTGCTGTACCTCTTTCTCCTCTGCTCTTTGTGGGTAGAGTCATTTCTTGCTGTACCTCTTCCTCCTCTGTTCTTTGTGGGCAGTCATTTCTTGCTGTACCTCTTTCTCCTCCGTTCTTTGTGGGCAGTCATTTCTTGCTGTACCTCTTCCTCCTCCGTTCTTTGTGGGCAGTCAATTCTTGCCGTACCTCTTTCTCCTTCTTCTCAGGAACTAGTACCAGGCCCTCCTGCCTGAGAACTTCATACCGGTTCTCGAGCAGTATGGATGCTGGCTCACTCCTGATCCTCCGGCTTCTTTGGGTCACATGCCGTCATTCCTTGGCTTCTGCTTAGGCTTTACGCCAAAGTATGCATGGTAGACCTGTTTCACGGTCTGATATAGGTTTTCTTTTTTCTTATAGGGTATATTGTCCGCAGATGTAGCAAAATACATTTGGGTGATTTAAACGCCTCTGAACACAACGATTGTATAGCTACAACACCCCAACACCTCGGGCAACAAATGTACACAACCGGTCATCACTACCAGTCAGGACAAACTAAGTGTACAAATAAGATTGGTGATGTGACGCGGCATGGCTGGCCAGGCACATTCGCCGAAACTATAGCTGATGGAGAGAAACTGTTTGCATATTTGTACAGAATAGGCCAAATGCCAAATATACACTAAATCAGTTGTAACGTTCCCGGCACCAATTTTGTTGGCCAGTGTAATCTAAGAGCCTGAAAATCTGACAAATTGTCATTCAGATTGTAACTCTCATTTCGAATAATTAGAAGTTTATGTGTGAAAGTTTACAAAGAAAAGAACAATATTGGAAATTAGAAAACAATTATTTGTTGAAGTAACAGTCCAGTTCTTACATCTAAATGATAGGAAAGTCCGTACCTGCAGCGGGGATTACCTGACGTCCATTTTTCTCAGATCTTGTTTCTTGGTCTCTGTTTTAGCTCCGCCCCATTAAGGCGAAGGTGCGTTCTGTGATTACAGCTTAGCTAGTACTTACACGGTGTCTGAGGTAGCTGGGACACATCGCCGGTCTCATCATGGGTCAGACCGGTCAGCCCTCCCTTCATCTGCAGCTCAGACTACATAAATACAAGGCTCAGGAGGTCCGTGCATGGAGAAATGATTTGTATTACAACAATAGCAGAATAATGATAAACTACCAGAGAGAAAAAGAAGAATATCAGGTAACTGCCACACACATACGAAGGGGAATGAGCTTTATTAAGAGAGGGGTCACTTTAAAAGGGTCTTCCTGGAATCTGGATAGGCCATCAATAACAGATCGGCAGGGGTCCCTTGCTCGGGACTCTCACCAAACAGCTGTCTGAAGTGGCCACGGTACCCGAGTGAGAGCCATGGCCACTACGCTGCACAACGTGCCCAATGAACGGGATGTCACAGAAGAGATGGCAGAGCTCACCCAAGGGTGGTCTCTTCAATTGGATGATCAGCGAAGGTCCCGAATGGCAGACCCCCAGCATTCTGCTATTGACCAATCCCAAGCACGGCTCATGAATATCTTAGTCCCGGGAACCCCCTTCTGTTTTCCTTTAAAATGAATGTGTTTCTTTTTATTAATAAAAAAAATAAATATAAATTGACATAAACCTTTTTTACTGAGACAAAATTTGTGAGACGATAAGAACAAAAAAATTTATATTTTTTCACTACATTAACAGGGACACAACTTTCAGGAAAAAAGCATACATTAGAGATGCGATGATAGTAAATGCACATCACATAAAATCTTTATATTTTATGCCATTAGTTGTCGTTTTCATTTAATTGGTTTGTATAATTGGTTAATACAGCACATCACAAATATATCAAATCAGCATGTGATTCTAAAATTGTTTAATTTGGAGGATTTCGTTTTCGTCGATTTAGAATCCATTTTCTTATTTTCACATAGCAATATTTGTCACTTGTAACAATAAAAAAATAATATTTATAGCAAGCCAACAAGTTTGCAGTACTCTTTCAATTATGTCTCAGATTATTCAAATGGGCATGGTCATAATCCCTTCTAGAACAGTGGCAGAAAATTGGAATTTCTAGCTAGCATTGTCAATTGGAATGAGCAATGAGAAAGATGTCCTCATACTGGCCAGTTGTGTACCGGAGAAAAGGGGGCAAGATCAAGAAGGAGGCCCAAGTCATTTAGTATCTAGTGCTAACGTAAGTCATAGCACAGTACTGAGATTGTCGTTGTTCATCAGTCCCTCCTCCCAGTGGGGCTCACAATCTAACTTCCTCATCTCAGACGCACACACTCGGGCCAGTTTCATAGGCTACTGCTTGACACCATGACTCTCCTAACCACCGGGACATCATGGTGACCGCATCCCCTCCTCTTTGTCAATGGTCCACTTTCTGGTTTGCTAACATTGTAGCAGTGTCGTGGTCCACATAAGTAGATGCTCAACACTCATTAACATGGAGATGAGTTATCTGAAATGGGTCCCCTCTCTCAAGGGGTCCTAGGACTGCCTCTGTGGTAGGTATGCCTACCACCACTATGTCTCCCCTGAGCAGCAAGCGTGGGGAGATGTAGCAAGAAAA
Organism: Eleutherodactylus coqui; assembly: GCF_035609145.1. NCBI lineage: Eukaryota > Metazoa > Chordata > Amphibia > Anura > Eleutherodactylidae > Eleutherodactylus > Eleutherodactylus coqui. Next base: position 224,237,672 of record NC_089843.1, read on the forward strand.
ATGGTGGAGATTATTAGTAAATGAGTAAAACTCCATGCATCTCTGAAGCAACAGCCAGTTTTTAGGGCAGTCTTGCACATTTTGAAAAAAGTGGCACAGAACTTCAAAAATAGAGTTTTGCCTCAGTGCCCTACTTCTCTTTTTGCCATAAATCTAGTGTAAATTCATCGATAAATCGGAGCCAATCTGTGGGTGTAAAAACACAGTGTTATTGTAGGACGGTCGCATCGTTACATGGATACCAAGCCACTATCAAAATGATCTTGCTATGTCGGTAGGAAACATTATCCAATTATCCAGTCAACAGCATAATAAATAAAGGCTACAAATATTGCCATTCTGATTCTTTCTTTCATTCTTTCTTATTTTTCATTAACATAATGAAGTTTTTTGGGGACAAAAAAAAAACTGAAAGAAAACAGAGCATTACATCTGCATCCTGCACACAGGACTAAAAATGCCGGTTTAAAAAATGTCTTACAGCATAAAGATTTAGAACACACAATATTATTTCTTATAGTAAATCATAAAAGAGTTTGTTAACGTTACTACTTCCCTCTTCACATTCTATAGACTGGTGATGAGATGAGCCGACTTTTCATCAGAAAGGGTTCCATCTTTGCTCAATGGAACTATGAATCCGTCGCTGCTCCCCCGCCCGAGTGGATAGTATGTATGGAGTTGATGGATGTGGTTTTGGGTTCCCAAGTTTGGCATGCTTTTATAGTATAATTCTTCTGCATCCTTTACTTTGACCGGGGATGAATCTGTTTGAGTACTAGTCGTAATGCTTCCTGTGACAGCGATGCCAGTTAGAGTCGGCATGCTGGTGTAGAGAAAGTCTCTGTTGGGTGATTGCATTGCTTCAATGTGCTCATTTGTTAACAAAGGAAAAACACTTTCACTGTTTTCGGGTGGAATCTTTCTCCTACAAAAGTGAAGAGGCTGGTGGCCGTCCATCAGGAGCGCCCGCGGGGGCAGCAGGGGGGCATCCGATTCCTCATTTATAAGTTCTAAACCAGGAATCTCATTGTTGGCTAAACATGTAGCATCCAGGACTGCATCCTCCTCCTTCAGATTGTTAATGTTGTTTATCAACTTGTTCACTAGGTTCCTACTTTGTTCACATGAGCTCTCATGGTTATTCAGATAGGAAGGTATACAGTTAGATGTCAGTTCTTTCAAAATCTTTTTTTCTAAGGCAGATTCTTTGTGGTTAAAGCCACGGTCTATTATTTTTACACAATCCCTAAAATATTCCCGTCTTGCAATGTTATAGCTGTTCACATGGTTACCATTCAGTGGTAGAGTATCCATGACACTTGTATCTCTGGCATTGTTCAGGATTCCCTCTGGAAAACATTGCAAAAAGAAACAAAAACTTGCAGTTAAAAAACGGAACAGATGACATTTTAGTACATTTCATTCTACTGCTGCCATAAGATAGTTTGGGCCGAGGTGACAAGCCCTCTGTATATTCTGAGGCGGCCCATTAAAGTAGTGTGACTTGTAAGCCGGCAGCGAGTCGCTTGTGATTGCAATTATCATCATTTTACAGATCATAGTAAATACTGCTGAAGTGTTGGTGTCCGTATGCTGACCTATATACAGGCCAGTATATACTAGCCCTGGAAGTCCAGCGTCTATGGAGGAGAACTGTGAGGGTCAATCTGTATAAAAGAGGGGGTTGTCTATGTAATAGGGGGGGAGGAACAATGAACATTCTGTTTAAGGGGGACCATGTAGAGCAGTCTGTATGAAAGAGGGGAGAATTATGGGGAACACTCTGTATGAGAGAGGGGGGACCATGAGGAGCCATCTGTGTGAAGGGGGGCATAGGGAGCAGTCTGTGTGATTACTTATTAGCAGTAAGGGTAGGATGTCACTATTAAAGGGGGCAGCAGGATGAGGATGTGTTATGAAAGCACGGAAACAAAGAGTGCCTGTGTTGCAAATTCTGCAGAGACAAGACATAACTGGAAAAAGTCATCATGGCGGTCTGGGCCAGATGCAATAGATGAGGAAAGGAACCATATCCAATCAGAAGACATCACCTGTGAGTCACTTGATGTAATTGTCTTTATTATGCCTTTGACTGCATCTGATAGATATTTTAAGTTGTGTAGTTATTTGACTCCTATATGATCACTGTGTTCAGTTTCAGTATGGAGGTAATTTTGATATTCTTGAAATGTATTTTTAATTTACCAACAGTATGGAGATATCATCCAGTCGTGGTATTGTGTCATTAGTCACTCATGGTACAGTAGTGATATCTGGTCGTGATATAATGGTGTTACTCAGTCATGGTATAGTGATCTTATCCAGTCATGGTGTGGCCTACAGACTCATGGAAAGGAAAGTACATTCTCTCCATCCATATCATCCTATGGCAAGAAACACAAGAGGGGGGAGGGTTAAGAATTACTAGGGCACCAGTTCTAGCACTCTTCTGCCAAATCTTTGTTGGCATTGATGTCCAGCTTGTAGTGTTTGATGATAGGCAGGGTGAAGCCCATGTAGTTAAGAGTGTAGCCCCTGTCGGTGGACAAGGTGGACCTGTGCTTTGTTGATCTCTTGCCTGATTCCATACAGCTGAGATACAGGAAGGTAATGAGTAAAAACTCAATACATGATAAGCCCACAGATAGAGAAAAACAGGGTCCAAAACAGGACAATAAGGCTAGCCAGCAAATACCCCTATGGACTAGCCTGAATCAAGCTGACCAGAAAACCACTGCCAGCCTGAACACAAGATGTGGCGCCTCAGCATCTGCTTCTGAGAAAACAAATCTGTTGCGTACAAATGAATGGTCAGCTTCAAGAGAATCATGTGCCCAATTAGATCCCACTCATGCCGGATGTACCATCAAAGATCCAGAGCTCATGCACCCCATGAAGCAGTACTGGCAAGGTAGGCTTGTTCACAGGTGGAAACTCTTTAGCCAAGAGCAGGGCTGACCCCAGCTAGACAACAGGAGACTCTTGCGCTACTGACACCATGGAAAAACAGCAGAGGGGCGTCATTAAGCCAAGACACTCTCAGCATGCCATGGAAATCACAAATGCTTCTTTCTGGCAGGACAGAAGGAAAAAGACCTCATTACTGTCTCCAGAGGGTTATTACAGGCCACATGCCCCATGGCATTAATGACTTGGTTCTTCTCTCCTAATAGGAAAAAATGAGGTTAAACTCTTTCATTGTGCTGCCATAGGATGATATGGAAGGTAGTGCAATCCAGTCATGGTATGGCGGTATTACCCAGTCATGATGTGCTAGTGGGATTCAGTCACTGGATTTATTGATATTTGGGGATAGGGATACTCTATGTATACAAAGGCCAGATATTGCTACAGCAGTTTGTCCTGTATTTTGTCTTGGGATGTTCCCCTTAGTCCACATGACTAATCACCAGAACCTGAATGAGCACCAGGCATTGGCACTTGTAGGGTTCAATATAAATATTAAGTAATAAGTAAATTATACATTGACCTGCAATCAGGATTATAGAATATTCACATTATATTATACATTCATACATAGCTTGCTGTGCTACGGTGTTTCCGTAATTCCTATTCAATGCTATGTGAATTACAGAAACAGTGTAGAACAGCCAGTTTGGCAGTTTCCATAATCTGTGACACCAGAGGTTGTTCATGCTTGGCTGAGATGCGAATACTGGACTCATTAATTCGAAAGAGTTGGGTGTGAATCACATTAAAGTTTTATCAACAGCACAGTCATCAAATAATAGTGGGTGGCCCACGAAGGTCTAATTATGGTGCGGGAAGCACAAAGGAGTGTAATAACTGAGCAGGGGCCACAAAGTGGGCTAAATACTGAGTGGGAGAACAATGAGGGCTAGTTACTGTGCGGAAGCTACAAGAGAGGGGATATCAATGTGTGGAGCCACAAAGAGGGCGAATTATGTGAGAAGGCTGTATTACATTGTAGGGCACATAAAGAAGGGCACTATGGCTGTGTAGGGGGCACTGAGAGGGACAGTGTGCAGAGACGAGTCACAGGAGGCACAGTGTCCGATTGATTTGTGGACACAGTGTAGAATAATATTTCTAGTGGCTCAGTGAGCAGAACTGTTTCATATGACACAACATGTGGCGCTATTATTATTAGAGGAGTCAATAATAATATTATAGCTTGCCATTATATGACTTCTATCCTGAAATGTTTTCTACTATTGAGCCAATTTCACAACAGTAACCCATATTTTTCCCCCTAGACCAAGCATTCTCATTTTATACACCAACCTTTTATGCACCACAGTATCAAACGCTTTGTAAAACTCCAGATACACAAGATCCAGTGACTCTCCGGTCCAGTCTAGGACTTACCTTCTTTTTGAAACTGATCAGATTGGTGTGACAGGACCTCATAAGCCCATGCTGATATGGAAATATATGGCTATATTCATTTGAGGTCCTCCGGGGTGGCATCTCTTAGAAACATTTTAAACATTTCACCCAAATGGAAGTTAAACTTAGTAGCTTGTAGCTTCCAGAATCACTTTTTGACCCCTTTGACCCCTTTTTGAATATTGGCACCACTTTTGCTTTGTGGCAATAGAGTGGAACAAACTCCGTCACTATAGAGTTCTTACATTTAAGAAATAATGGCCTATCTATCAGGTGACTTAACTCCCTTAGAGCCCGGGGGTGTAGCCATCGGGACCATGCAATGTGTCCATTTTAGTCTTAAGGCAGTTCCTTGTATAACATTTCTGAATAGAAGCCCTGAGGCAGTAGGGTTTCATAGGCTGCACGCAGCAGCTGATATATTTTCTAGTACCAGGCGCGGCCTTAAAATAAAATGGGCTTCTTTCTGGGTTATTCTGCTGACAGTTAATGGAAAGTTTCCACTGACATTTTATTTTAAGAAAACAGAAACATTTTTTGATAATTTGCTTTCTGCTCACCGCTGTCTGCAAATCTTCCCTTGTTACTCTTCAAAGACCCAACACTTTTAGTTTCCTTCTTTTTAATAGTTTATAGAACCTTTGCTGCTTTTATTTTCTTTTTACAAAACTAATTTTTACTTCTCGCTTTTCAGTGCTTTCCTATTTTATAAAGTGTGATTGTTCTGAGTAAGAGAAGCAATCTTGTAGATATGAGACCTTCCAATGGCTACAGCAGCTTCCGGGTTCTTCCATCGACCCTTCATCAGACTGATGAAACGTTTTTTTCCACCTATTTTATACACTTTCTTTTTGTCATTTTATTGCCGCCTTTGTATTTAGTCCCATTGATTTTTTCCCATAAGGTATGCAGCTCCTACGATGAATATTTACTGAATCTGAAATGCAGCATCCATACTATGCAAACAGTGTACCGCGCCTACCGTATTAATGTAGCACGATGGCCATCATGGTAGGTGCTGCTACATTGGTACAGCATGGGGCCATTTTTTTTCAGGGCCACTGGAAGTTCCTAATCTGCCTTGGTGATCGAAGTCTAAATGCGGCTGAATATAAAGAGGTTTTCCTATCTATCTGTCTGTATAGAATTTTTAAATATGTTTTCCCACTGTAGAAAATGTGGCATATCAGTAGGAAATGTCCATCCTGGCGTGTAAGCAGATGACATCTGAATGCCAGAAAAATGTAATAAAAAGTTGCATATACCCTAAAACACAAACTACAACACAAATCCGTTGATTAAAAAAATGATTGAATTTCCCTTTGATTGTCTGCACTCTTACTGTTGAGGACATACCCCCAGTCCGTAAGGTTGAGGGCATCTGTAGACTGATTCAAATTTGCCTTCCTGAAGTTTAGAATTTTTGTGCCCCCCCCCCCCCACCCTCTTCGATAAACACCCTATTGAAAGACAAGTGGAAATTTATGATATTATCGTCACTATTTCCTACCTGCACCTTTGTTATTCTGTCAGGTCTGTTGGTTAATATTAAGTCCAAAGTGGCCGTCCCTCCAGTTGGGTCCTGTACAAGTTGGGAAAGGTAATCAACTTTAGTTATTGACAAAAACTTGTTACCTTTATGAGATCCGCAGGTTTCAGCTTCCCAGTTTATATCCAGATAGTTGAAGCCATTGTGATTTGTATATATATAAGGATTTTATCATTTGCTTTTCTCTCTATAGGCTTTAAACCGAGCTTTACATGAAGACAAGCCCCTCCCCCTTTCCGTTTTTTATGACCCCTTCTGAACAGACTGTAACCCTGTAAGTTATTGCTTTCGTACAACGAGGTCTCCGTTATTCCCACTACTGTATGTCATACTTCTCCTCAGACATTACTACGTCCATTTGGTCAGACTTCTAGCATTAGCTACCCGGCGCAGAGGTTTTTGGTTGGTCTTTATTTTAAGTGTGTCGCTATTAACTGTTCTGCCAGTGCTAACTCCCCCCCCATTTTTATCACTTAGTTCCAGATCACCGTCTTCACTGTCTTTGATAATAATAGGTCTTTGTGGCAGATTGCCCTCTCTGTCCCCCTAATACCGGAGTCCACCACCACTAGGACCTGTCTAGCCTGCCCTGTGCTCCTCCTCCCCTTCTTACTGGAGCAGTCATCTCCCTGGTGGTCAGAGGCCATATTGTGCTGTAGCAGCACTAATCCTGTAATGGCATCCCCCTCATTTGCCAACTTTGTAGACTTTTTGGGTTGTGCCAGTTCAGGACTAGCCTCCCTGGATCTCTTCCCTCTAACCCTCCTCCTGTCACCCAGCTGGCTGCCTGCTCAACCTGCACCCCCATAGTACCATCCACCCCCACATCTACCCCAGCGAGGGCTTAGTGAGCAGCAAACACCTTTTCTTGTTGTTAATGAATCTCAGCGTTATCAGGATTTGGACTTCCAATCATACAACACGCTCACATCTGGTCCAGCGGTATGCACTTCAGGGACTACATACATGGTGCTACATGTACACTGTCCATCATGGAGGGCATGCCAATTGATTGAAATAAGTACTGATAAACTAGAATCCAAGTCATTTATACAATGGAAGTGAACAATAAGAGACAAGCAGCAGATAAATAATATATAACGCCTCATAAACTCCCTAAATCTAACGGGATTTAATCGGAATCTCATATTGACTTGTTGCAGATATCGCTTGTCAATTCCACTGCAGATTCTATGGATGAGATTTCAGTAAATGTAGCAATTTTCCATGTGGAAATTCGGCAGGACCAATCCTCAGCACTCTGCTCCCCATCAGAATAGCCTAAAGCCACTTGACGCCCACCACCACCAATTTCCCTTAGGCCATATTCATTACATTTGTCCCTGTGCAACAGGAGTCCCAACGACATGAATGAAACAATGTTGCAGTTTCCTGCGCAGTGAGTGGCCAGAAGGGCAGCTGTGGAAGGAAACCTGAAGATCAAGGGGGAGTCAGGCCAAAGCAGCGCTGCGGTAGCTTCACTCTCAGGATTGGTGGGGCGCCTGGCAGTTGGACCCCCACCAATTAGAAGGGGATGACATATATACTACATTGCCTACTGAAATCACTTTCTATGGTGGGAAAACTTCTTTAAACATTATATACAGACAGATGGGTGGGAAAATCTCTCTCTCTATATATATATTCAGCTGCATTCAAACTTCTATCACCAGGGGCGGATCAAGAACTTCAAGTGAAAAAAGGTATAAAAGTGGCCCCATGTTATACCAATGTAGCAGCATCAACCATGGCGGCCATTAGTGGGGTCACTTTAACCCTTTCCAATCCACTGTCTGACGTCTGAAGACATTCTGATTGAAGGCTGTACAGCTCCGATGTCAGAAGACGTCCTGCAGGGTATTCTTACTGTATATTACTGGATGCTCTGTTGTCGGGGGCCTCCCCAGCATGTCACATATTGCAGTACTGGCTCTAGCCAGCAGATGACGCCATTGTAAAATGGCAGAAAGAAAACATCCCTTAGGAAACCCTGAATCCAAAATTGGATTGCAAAGGGTTAAAAGTCTTGGTACTATTGTACCTTCTCACCACCGGAAGCTAGGGGTTTGACAGGGCTTGTATGGAGGAATGCCCCTGTCACACCCCTAGCTCCCGATTGGCTGATGTCTCTCCTCTGTCCTTCCCCATGGCCACCCCGCCACCACCGGCTCCTCCCTGTAGTGGTGACATCAGCCCAGCGGTGGCCACACTGTCCTCCCCCGATGCTGTAGCAGCGAGATGCGGCCGCTAAGGGCTAATCCGCTACCCAGCCGCCTCTCGACTGTGGCCCCGGTGACAGCTGCTGAAGTGAGAGGAGGCAGGGGAGTGGAGTAGCTGTCAGCAGCTGCATTCCCTGAAAGTGCGGAGAGCATTGGAAGGGTCTCATCCACTGTGCTGAGCACCACTACAGCACAGGGGCAGGACAGTATTGGCCATAGCAGCGTGGGCAGGGAGGAGTGCGACAATGTTGCCGGCGGTGGGGTGCCGATTTCTGTGTGCACTGCACTTCAGAGCCGACAGGGCAGAGCGGACAGGCGAGGCAATCAGACTGTAGTGATTTTTGTTTTTGTGTTAGCTTCACATTATTAGCTCTACATGCTTCCATGTCACACCTGTAACACCTGTAACATGCAAGCATGTAGAGCTAATAATGTAATAGCATGTAAGCATATGACATCTGCATGCCAAAAAATGATAAAAAGTTACAGATATCCCAAAATGGTAGCAATGCAAACTACAACTTATCCCACAAAAAACAAGACCTCCTATAGCTCATATCCACGAGGGAGGATGAAATTATGTACTCAAGGCCACCCGATTTATCCGCTGACCTTACCCCTGCTTCCGCGCACGTGCCCATTGCCAGAGTGGCGGACACATGCGCCAAAGCCGCAGATTGCCCGGGTAATTTAAAATCTTCCTGCTACTGCCAACCAAACTTAACCGAGAGCCTGGAGATTTCAAGGGGTGCCGCGGTATACGGTCCCCAGTCATGTGATTGCTACTATTTAATGAATAACGGCGATCACGTAGAAGTAAAAAGAGGTTAAAATTTCACCTCCCATCCCAAATCTGATCCATGAGGAGAGGTAAAATTACTTGCCCAAGGCCTCCTGCACACGGGGGTATTTGTACTTTGGAGTCAGCGGGTGGCGTCTGCCTCTGGACTCTGAAGCAAATACCGACCATAGTATTCAATGGCAAAACACCATTTTATCTCCACAAGCGGGAATCAATTGCGATTTTCCACTCACAGAGAATAAATCGCAACATGCTGCGATTTTGTGGGGGTTATGCACGTCCGGATTCCATTGAAGTCAGTGGAAGCCATCCGTCCCACAGCACATACGTGTTACCCCCTCCTGTGATGGCAGTTACTTGGCATGCACGACGGAGTGCTGGCCGGCACATCCGTAGCATGTGCAGAAGCCGCTGGACAGGTACTCTGGGGGCACCAGGTCAGATTCCGCTGTGGGAATCCCGCATGCGGGGTCCGACCCGCCTGTGTGCAGGAGGCATAAGGCTTCCAGCCCTCCAGCGATGTTCCCTGATGGAATCTTTATCCGTTGAGCTTTTACCCAACTTTGGCACATGCACACATCAGCAAAATGGTGAACGCAAGCGCAGAAGCTTGGGAGGGTCCGAGAAATTTAAAATCTCCTTGCTCCTGGCTACTAAAGGTACCCAAAAGCCTGGAGCAGTAACAGAGGGCTGCAGTTAGCGGTCTCCAGTCACGTGATCGCCATTATCCAATAGATATCCGCGGTCCCTGGTCACGTAAAAGTTAAAAACAGTTGAACTTCAATGCTCCTTTCTCATTTCAGAATGGGGTCATTTGTGGGGGTTCTCTGGTGTTTTGACCGCTCAAGGGCTCTACAAGTGGGCAATGGGGCCTAAAACACCCTCAAGTAAAATGTCTGTTCTGAAGGCCCCCGGCTGCTCCTTTCAGTTTGGGCCCCATTGTGCATACAGACATAAGATTAGGGCCACATTGGGTATGTCTCTAAAAACAGGACAAACAGGGGGATCCATTTTATGGCGCAAATCCTCATTTTCATGTGCACTATAGGAAAAATCCTGTCTTTAAAATGACATATTTGCAAATATATGACATTTTATTTTTTTCTGTGTAGCTTAAACAATAGGGCCATGTGTGGGGGTCTCTATCATTCTGACACCTAGGAGCCTTTCCAATCTTGGCTTGGTGCAGGAAAACAAAGTGTTCCTCAAAATGTTAATAAATAATGTTAAATTTGTACGTCTCCTAAATGATAAAAAAAAAACAACTAAAGTTTTTCAAATGTGCGTCCAGAATAAAGTAAACAGATGGAAATCTTAGCAAAAATGTGTACAGTATGTTTGCACATATTTGAGATATTACAGTTGAAAATGTGAAAAAATAACACATTTTTTCCTAAATTTTCCCAATTTTGGCACTTTTAACAAATATTCACAAATTCTATTGTTCTATTTTTACCATTTAAATGAAGTACAATATGTGGAGAAAAACAATGTCAGAATCAGTTGGATCTGCAGAACCTTTACGGAGTTATGCTATGTTAAGTGACACGTCAGATTTCCAAAATTTGGCTCCGTCACTAAGGCACAGACAGACTTCGTCACTAAGGGTTAAAGGGCCATGATGATATTATTATTGCTATAATGGGGTAATTAGAAGCATCATTATTGCTAAAAATGGATCATAAGGGGAATAGCTAAAGGCTCAGGGGCCTGGGTGCAAAAGTTCAGCTGCCCACCTTCAATCTGTACCAGTACCCATACCTAAACCATGCTAAGTTACATACATGATCTAGCCCCTTGGTGTAAGCTTTCTAAGCATGACTCTTTTTCTAGACTACGTAAAAAATCTGTTTGTAGCCTCTTTCACACGGCAAGGAATATCACGCGAGATGTATGTGATGCGAGACGCACAAATCATGCGTGAATATGAACCCTATTCTTTTGAATGGGTCGTACACATGAGCGATTTTTCCCCCCGCATCGTGTGAAAATATTGTGGCATGTCCTATGTTTGGGTGTTCCCTTGAAACGTCTCTCATTGCCTATTGTTTTTTAATGGGGCGCAGCATTGCACGTGAGTGGGATGCGATGCAAGGTTTACCCTTTAGAAACAAGGGGAAACAGTCTGCGATCCTCCGCCACGGCTTAAAGCATCGCTACTTTCCCTGATACGAGCAGGTTTTAACACAAAACCCCTCACATCCGTGGGGACATCGCACGTTGGTGAGCGTGATATCAGGCTGAGTTTGAAGGCCCAATATCAGACTCACCCGTGTGAAATTAGCCTAAAGCCAGCTGCACATTACGGCATCTGGAGCCGGCGTCCGCCTCTGGATTCCATAGCAAATAGTGCACTGATAGACTGTGACCACTCATAACTGCAAGCAGTGGGAGGAGCACGCCGTGGGAGTCTGCAGCCTGTAATTGGCTGCCGGCTCCACAGGTAACAGCCCTCTCCTCTGCAAGTGCCGACCTGCAGCGCTGCCTCCCTGCTTCTCCTCCTACCAGCCTCCCCGCCTCCTCTCTCCCTTCCTCCTCCTCCCACAACCAAACATTGTCAGCCGCACCAATCATGCGGCTAACAGTGTCGGTAATGCACGAATGTGCATTTTGTATATGGCGGGTCTCTGGTCCCCTGCAGCACAGGGGCCCGATCACCATTACGACCCCGCATGGCACGCCAGTCAGGGACATTATTAGTGAACTCAAGCTATGAGAAGGCAATTATTATTACTGAATGGTGACCATGAGGGGCATTATTACTGAATGGTGGCATAAAAGGGGGAACATTACTGACACTTACTGTGTGAGGCCTACAGGGAGCACAAAAAGGGAATACTATTACTATGTGAGGCACCTTGGATGGGGAGATTATGTAGTGGTTTAGAAAACAAAGGCAGATGGCTGAAAAATTGAGGAGTCAAAGATGTCTGTATGTCGGATTCAACTGAGATAAGTTGTGGCTGAGAGAAGTCATCATAGCAGTCTGGGCCAGATGAAGATGAAAAGGAAATTGAATGACCCCAGTCACCCGTAATAAAGTATTGGAATGAAAGAATTGGATAAATGTTGATCATAGAATGGTAGAGTTGGAAGGGACCTCAGGGGTCATCGGGTCCAACCCCCTGCCCAGTGCAGGATTCACTAAATCATTCCAAACAGATGTCTGTCCAGCCTTTGTTTGAACACTTCCATTGAAGGAGAACTCCCCACCTCCCATGGTAACCTGTTCCACTCATTGATCCCCCTCACTGTCTAATATCTAATCTGTGTCTCCTCCCTTTCAGTTTCGCCCATTGCTTCTAGTCTTTCCTTGTACAGATGAGAATAGGGCTGATCCCTCTGCACTGTGACAGCCCTTCAGGTATTTGTAGACCGCTATTAAGTCTCCTCTCAGCCTTCTCTTCTGCTAAACATTCCTGATCCTTTAACCGTTCCTCATAGGACATGATTTGCAGACCGCTCACACTCTTGGTATTTCTTCTCAGAAGTTGCTCCAGTTTGTCTATGTTTTTTTAAAGTGGGGTGCCCAGAACTGGACACAGTATTCCAGATGAGGTCTGACTAAGGAAGAGTAGAGGGGATAATGACCTCATGTGATCTAGACTCCATGCTTCTCTTAGTACATCCCAGAATTGTGTTTGCCTTTTTGGCTGCTGCATCACATTGTTGACTCAGTCTATGATCTATTAGTATACCCAAGTCTTTCTCACATGTTCTTCTGCTTAGCCCAATTCCTCCCATTCTGTATGTGCTTTTTTCATTTTTCTTGCCCAAATGTAGGACTTTGCATTTCTCCTTGTTAAATACCATTCTGTTAGTCGCCACCCACTATTCAAGCTCTTCTAGATCTTTTTGAATACTCTCTCTCTCTTCCCTAGTGTTAGCTATCCCTCCTAGCTTTGTGTCATCAGCAGATTTGATCAGTTTCCCACAATTCCCTCCTCCAGATCATTTATAACAATGTTGACCAACACTGGGCCCAGGACAGAGCCTTGTGGTCCCCACTTGGTACATTCTTCCACTTGGATGTGCAGCCATTTATGACCACTCTTTGATCACACAGCCAGTTGTGAATCCACCTAACAGTTGCCTTGTCAATCCCAGATTTGGTCATTTTTTCAATAAGGATGCTATGAGATACTTTGTCAAATGCTTTCCTAAAGCCAAGATATACTATATCCACCGCATTTCGACCCAGTTGGTGATTCTGTCATAGAAGGAAATTAGATTCATCTGGCATGACTTGTTTGTTACAAACCCATGCTGGCTCTGGTTAATGACTCCATTTTTTGATATTCCACTTAGATAATATAGTGGAGAGAGTCGCACATAAAAGGGACGTAGAACAGCTAGAGAGTTATAACTCTAAACAACCAATCACAGCACAGCTTTTATTTTACCTCAGCAGTATAAGAAATACCAACCAATCACAGTGCAGCTCTGATAAGCAAGGTTTATTCTAAACTGCAACCTAACATGGGGAATAAAGAATGGTTGTGTCAAAGGGCAAAGGCACCAACTAACCAAACTGTAGGACAGATGAATGGAAAAATAATTCCACAAGTAGAAGGAGACGTTGTGGAGTGTCTTTGGTGGATGATGTTCTGGACACTGAACACCTCAGACCCTGTAGAGTTCCTTCACTCCCATGACTAGTCAGGAGTGCCTTCCCATAAGCTGAGGGTAAACGTTGCTGCTCCGTCCTATTAATGCGTAATCTTGATGCGCCAAAACTGTGCAACAGCACAAGATTACAAATTACACACCGAGGCGAAATATTGTAAGAGCCATTATAATGACTGGAATAGCAGAAGGAGGAAGTGTTGTAATTCCAGGCATTCCGATAATACCGACGGATTTGCCTTTTCAATTCAAAAGGTTGCAATTCCCTCTAAAAATAGCATTTGTGACGACGATCAATAAGGCAGAAGGGCAAACACTTAAGGTAGCGGGTCTACATCTAGAGAAAACATGTTCTTCTCATGGGCAGCTGGTTGTGGCGGCTCACGTGTATGCGGCCCACAAAACCTTCATATCCTAGCAAAAGATGACAAGACCAAAAACGTACAGAACGGCGCAGATCGCAGTTACATTCCTTTCACTAATTCAACCTTTTAGGTTTCAATATGAAGCAAAACACAGATTAGATTTTAAAAAATACAAAAATTCCATGTGGATAAAGTCGCAGGTAACAAGCTAGGGATGAATAAAGTAAATATCATGCCTTCTATTAAGGACCAGGGGATGTCAGTCTACTTTGCAATTTAAATGTCTACTTGACTTCCGCATTGAGGAGTAATTTACTCTGGTTCCCTCCCCTCACTGATCACTGTATTTTCTCAATACCCTAAATGGAGATGCCACAAGTATTACCTGATGCCCCTCATAAAAATGCTGGGATACCCCTGATGTATGCATAGTGGCTGCATGAACTATATTGAACAAATATCGTCTGATATAGACCTTTAATGGACCAAACATACAGCCAGTGTATTGCACATTCCAAATCTGACAAGTTAAGGTGACCAGAATTTTTTAGGGTCAAAGCAAGACAAAGGGGTGTGGTCAGGAGGCGGGGCTTATCACAACATATGATTCTACCTCCGTTATTATAAAAAGTACAGGGCCATTTCAAAAAAGGTAGGCAACAAATTGCGCAGCATTTCTGCATCCAACAAACAGTCAAAATGTGCACCATTGCTGTGGACTTTGACTGGAAATCAGCCGTGTACCCTCATATGATTTCATGCTGTGGAATGCTTCCCCTCACCTCCTCCTCCAAGGGCGTCCTGCAATCAGCGCTCCCCAGCTTCCAGTTCCCAGCGGCCTGTAGTGGCCTCACGTGACCAATGACACTTCACCTGACCAGGCCACTGGGAACTGGAAGCGTTCGGAGGAGGTTAGGGGGAGCACTGCTTAGTATAAAATCAGCTGGGGGTACGAGGCTTATTTCCAGTCAAAATCTGCACCAATGGTAGAGACTTTGACTGTTTTTTAGATGCAGAAATTGCTTTGAAAATTTCCGCTGCGAACATTCCGCACTATTTCCACCACATGTAAACATACCTTAAGTCAGCTTGAGGTATGCTGCCACATGCAGAGTGGCCTCAGCAGTAATAGTGTCCCCTATACCAGCCCCAGCAATAATAGTGACCCCCACAGTAATCCCATTAGTATTACCCCTCTTCTATACCAGCTCCCCCAATAATAGTGACCCCCACAGTAGCCCCAGTAGTATAAGTCCTCCCCTATACCAGCTCAAGCAATATAAGGGACTCCCACAGTAGCTCCAGTAGTATTAGTCTTCCCCTATACCAGCCCAACAATAATAGTGACCCACACTGTGGCCCTGAGTAGTGATAGTGTCTCCTATACCAGACCCAGCAATAATAGTGACCTCCATAGTAGCCCCAATAGTACTAGTCCTCCCCTATACCAGCTCAAGCAATAATAGTGACCTCCATAGTAGCCCCAATAGTACTAGTCCTCCCTTATACCAGCTCAAGCAATAATAGTGACCCCCACAGTAATCCCAATAGTACTAGTCCTCCCTTATACCAGCTCAAGCAATAATAGTGACCTCCACAGTAGCCCCAATAGTACTAGTCCTCCCCTATACCAGCTCAAGCTATAATAGTGACCCCCACAGTAATCCCAATAGTACTAGTCCTCCCTTATACCAGCTCAAGCAATAATAGTGACCTCCACAGTAGCCCCGATAGTACTAGTCCTCCCCTATACCAGCTCAAGCTATAATAGTGACCCCCACAGTAATCCCAATAGTACTAGTCCTCCCTTATACCAGCTCAAGCAATAATAGTGACCTCCACAGTAGCCCCAATAGTACTAGTCCTCCCCTATACCAGCTCAAGCTATAATAGTGACCCCCACAGTAATCCCAATAGTACTAGTCCTCCCTTATACCATCTCAAGCAATAATAGTGACTCCCACAGTAGTCCCAGTAGTATTAGTCTTCCCCTATACCAGCCCCAGCAATAATAGTGCCCCCCACAGGAACCCCAGTAGATATTAGAATTCCTGTAAGACCCATATACTTACCGTCCTCCTGGTCTTCACAGCACTGCTGCTCCTCTCAGTACTGCTGCCAGCAAAAGTGTGCATCTGGCCAGGTTACACGCAGGGGAATAAAATTAGCAACCATGCTATGGAACTCTTGGTACTTATCTGTTCATGTGACACCAGTGCCTCTTCTGAGTAATAAATCACCCGAGTCCAACAAATGAGTCAACAGTCAAAGATGTCGTTTTAAACCGGAGGCACACAGTTTTCTTTTACTCGCAAATTCCACTTTTGATTTTCCAAGAAAAACGCATGACAGACAGTTTAAGGTACAACACCTTGGTAATTAAGAGTCACTCTTCTCCCATAGTACAATCATCATCAGTCTTAGTTATCTGATGGTCGAACTCTGGAGAGGACACTCTGGACACGGAGGATACTATGCTAATCTTTACTTCCCTGACAGTTTTACGGATGATTTTTTAAAAAATTCTGCAAGATCAAATGACCGCGGTACTGAGTATGTACATGTGGAGTTCATGCCCAATTCCCCTATCCCAGAAATTATAAACACAGCATATATCAAACTGTTACCAAAACCGGGCAAAGACCCTCACAATGCAACAGCATTAGTAAATACGGATTTAAAACTCATAGCTAATATCGTGGCAGAACGACTGGCCGCTGTAATGCCGCACCTGATCTCAGTTACCAATATCCGTAAAATACTGGTAATTCCCAACGACATCAAACTGTGCCCACAACCTGTCCCTGGCAATACTGACAAGAGAGGCTGAAAAGGTCTTCGACAATACATCTTGGAAATGGCTGGAAGAAGTAATGTGCAGAATGGGCCTTACTGCTCTTATCTATGGGATTTCTATCAATCCCCAAAGGCACAAATATGTACACCAGGTTTCCTTTCGACCAAGTTTTAATTACAGAAGGGGACTAGACAAGGGTGCCCCCTGTCACCACTCCTTGTAAACACCACCATAGAACCGTTACCACCGGCTATAGAGGGAGATGAAAAATAGAGGGGTTTAAGATATCAAGTGCGAATGTCAAATCAATGTTCTTCACAGATGATATTCTGCTTATCTTGGCCCGACCAGAAAAAATCTTTTCCCTTCTAGAAATTTTCAGGCGACACTCAGGTTTTAAATTATTTGAATTATTGGATATTTCTCCATGAACGACTTTGCATAATCTTGATTAAAAAAAATTCCCGTTACACTAGTAAATACATCTTTAGGTATTTAGGTATACATATAGGAAAAACACCCGAGTCTATCGATACCCTTCACTATTCCCAACAAGGTTATCAGAGCTCCATAGATGGGGGATCTCCCTCTGTTCTTTTTAGGAAGTTGTCATCTAAAAAAATGCTTCGTCTCCCAAGACTTCTTTATCCACTGCAAACTATCCCTCTGCTACTTAATTGGACAGATGTACAGACACTTCAATCAGCCTCCTCCAGCTTTATCTGGAAGAACCAGCGACCACGTATTGTTTGGAACAAACTTATGCTTCCCAAGGAAAGGGGTGGAGTACATTGCCCAGATATCCGTTGCTATAATGTAGCAAGCCTTTTCCGCTATTACATACAGGCTTCTCTTAACTCCCCGTAATAATCAGATGATCACTTCGGGCTAGAGATACCATTGCTACATGGAAGATACTGCGTAAAGCATACGGGTTATCCTTACAATAGTCCAAGCATATGACCCTGTGGAGCATCCTGAGGTTACTGCAGGTCGTGAAAACAAATTTTTTGCACTCTGGGGCAACAAAAAAATTGAAAAGTTATCATAACTACTACATCCCCAAGAAATTAGGTGTCTTTTACAGAACTTCAGGTGCTCTATGATATCCCTGCATGTCCTATAAGGTCAACTTCAGGGATTTTTGAAAAATAGCTTAACTGATATAACCACGGAGCAGCCTACTAACCCATTAGACATCTTCATAGACTCCCCTCCTAAGAGATACTCCATCTCCACCTCATATTCCCACATCAGGAAAAAACATGTTGATAAAGGTTACTCCTCCCTCTTTCAGAGATGGACACAAGTATTGGAAGACCCTGAAATTAGTGACAAAACACTTGAGGGGTGGGCTTCAGTGAGGAAAGTCATTGCTAATGAAACGGGGAGAGAATCACATCTTACATTAATGCATGGAGCCATATATGGGGTTAATATCCCTGCCCATCCCAATAACCCAGACGTCTGCCCTAAATGCTCGCCTGCACGCCTGCCCTAAGTGTTCACAATTGCTGACCGCCTTACTGCCTGGTCTGTGGTCATGTCCTGAGCCCCAACCATAGTGGGCAGAGATTGGAACCCTTGTATATAAAGTAGGTAGGCTTAACCTTCCAATGTCTTCACAAAGATACATATTTCACTCTTCACTCATCAATGGCACATAGTGTCCTTTTTACAAGCAAACACTGTTTATTACAGTACTTGCTAAAATCACAAATTCCAACCATAATGGATGCCATACTCCTCCTTCACATGTACAGACTAGAAATAGAAACAGGCTGAGTCAAAGGCCAAAAAGTTCTTTCGGCAATGGCGCTCCTTTATAGAAGCATTTTTCACCACTCCCGAAATGATGGCATGCATATCTCCTTTTAGACATACTACTTGGAAAATACAGATCAGTTAGGGGAATTATAAATAGACGTCACCCCATGATGGACCCCAAATGACCCTCTGAACCCTTGGATTTCTCTTAGATCTCTGCCACTAATTCTGATTAGAGCCATGTCTACATGAGGCTTGAGGGTTTTTAGTCCACAATTAGGTGTTAAATGTTAAGATGTTTAGGACCCTTCCAAGATATTACAATTGGTATAAGAATACTTTTATCTTTTCATTATATCCTGCTTTAATAAATATCTCGACAATGGACCATAAGTAAGCGAGAAGCTCTAAAGATCGGACAGAGGGAAGGCACTACGACACCGGAGGGAAATCCCTGCAAGAAGACTAAAAGTTCAGGAAAACAATGGAATGTCGCAACGCGCATAAGTGCTATACTGATAAAAGCTTGGAATTCCCTTTAAGGGAGATACCATCTAATATTTCTTTAAATCCTAATCACAGGTATTGACACTTTTTCCACCTTCTGTCACAATTACAGTGACAACGTGGCCTATGATTGGCTGCTGCGGTCACCTGACGTCTGCCGGATCTACATATCAGGTTCCCCCAAAGCCTAATTTGTCTATTATCAATATTGTATTCTACTATCAAAGGCCTTTCAAAAGTCCTAAAAAGGCTGGAAGAGATAAGTAAAACTTACCTTTTAATAAACCGCTAACAAGATACTCTATAATCAGGTAAATGGACAAGGCCCTCAGACTACGACTAATATAAAATACACAGCAAGCAGAGACTGAAGTTAATATCGGGATCGATCGAATCGATTTCATTATTAGTTATGATATCAAATGCGTAAGCAGAGTAATAGAAAATATCACGGCCTTACCAGTTGCTGAAGGATTAAATACACCCAACATAAGATAGAAGTATAGGAAAGGTAACCCATCGATATTTTGGCCAGCATACCCTTGGAGCCTATGATGGGCTAGCCTTCCTGACAAAGACGACCCTGTCCGGAGCCTTCAATACGAGATTCTATTAAAACCCTATTGGAAGGAAAAGCAGTCGAGTCTCTTTATTTTCCAGCTATTTTGCTCCCATAGAAATTAGAAAGTGGCTAGACTATTGGGACTTTGTAGAAAATAGGAGTTTCAGGACAGAGTGGGGAGGATGTTTTGTGTCCCTCCTTTAGGGCTCTTTCGCATGAATGTATATACGCATCATATTACTCACAGTAAAGGCACTGATTTCAATGGGTTCATTCACGCTGGATAATTTTACACAACTTCCGGTCATGGGAAAAAGTCCCTTTTTGGTGTGTTTTACGCATTGTAATAGCCCATTGAAATCAATGGGAGAGCGTGAATACAGAGAGAACTGCCACATTCACTGCAGATTTATGCGCAATCTCAATGGGATCTTGTGTGGGCTTTATTTACACTTAAAAAGACTGCCAATGGGCAGAAAAATGCAAAACAGCATATTTTGGGCTGTGAATATGCGGCACACTCACGGAGTGAAACACGCATCCAGCGGTGTGAACGCACCCCGAGTCTCACAACCCCTTTCTCCAGTTAGTTCTCAATTATTCCTCTTTAGAATACATAGTAACATAGCGTATAACCTGCCCTCCCCACCAATACTGATCCAGAGCAAGGCAAAAAACCCCAATGGGGTAGAAGCCAATTTTCCTTATTTAAGGGAAAAAATCCCTTCCCGACTCCAATCTGCAATCAGAACACCGACCCTCCTGAGGTAATCACCGATATAAAATGCAATATTGCAATACTCAAGAAAGGTATCCACAACCTCTTATACTGTTTTAATGGGTTCTTCATTACTACATCCTCAGGCAGAGAGTTCCACAGTCTCTCTGCTCTTACAGTAAAGAACCCACTTCTCTGTTGGTGTAGAGACCTTCTTTTCTCTAGATGCAGAGAGCGCCCCCTTGTTACAGTCCTGCATATAATAGATGATGGGAGAGATCTCTGTACTGAACCCTGATAGATTATATATAGTTATTAGAGCGCCCCCTTGTTACAGTCCTGGGTATAATAGATGATGGAAGAGATCTCTGCACTGACCCCTGATATATTACACATAGTTATTAGAGCGCCCCCTTGTTACAGTCCTGGGTATAATAGATGATGGAAGAGATCTCTGCACTGACCCCTGATATATTACACATAGTTATTAGAGCGCCCCCTTGTTACAGTCCTGGGTATAATAGATGATGGGAGAGATCTCTGTACTGAACCCTGATATATCTATACATAGTTATTAGAGCACCCCCTTGTTACAATCCTGGATATAATAGATGATGGGAGAGATCTCTGTACTGACCGCTGATATATCTATACATAGTTATTAGTGCACCCCCTTGTTACAGTCCTAGGTATAATAGATGATGGGAGAGCTCTCTGTACTGACCGCTGATATATCTATACATAGTTATTAGAGCGCCCCCTTGTTACAGTCCTGGGTATAATAGATGATGGGAGAGATCTCTGTACTGACCCCTGATATACCTATACATAGTTATTAGAGCCCCCCCCCTTGTTACAGTCCTGGGTATAATAGATGATGGGAGAGACCTCTGTACTGACCCCTGATATATCTATACATAGTTATTAGAGCGCCCCCTTGTTACAGTCCTGGGTATAATAGATGATGGGAGAGACCTCTGTACTGACCCCTGATATATCTATACATAGTTATTAGAGCGCCCCCTTTTTACAGTCCTGGGTATAATAGATGATGGGAGAGACCTCTGTACTGACCCCTGATATATCTATACATAGTTATTAGAGCGCCCCCTTGTTACAGTCCTGGGTATAATAGATGGTGGGAAAGATCTCTGTACTGACCCTTGATATATCTATACATAGTTATTAGAGCGCCCCCTTGTAACAGTCCTGGGTATAACAGATGATGGGAGAGATCTCTGTACTGACCCCTGATATATTATACACAGTTATTAGAGCGCCCCCTTGTTACAGTCCTGGGTATAATAGATGATGGGAGAGATCTCTGTACTGACCCCTGATATGTTATACATAGTTACTAGAGCGCCCCCTTGTTACAGTCCTGGATATAATAGATGATGGGAGAGATCTCTGTACTGACCCCTGATATGTTATACATAGTTACTAGAGCGCCCCCTTGTTACAGTCCTGGGTATAATAGATGATGGGAGAGATCTCTGTACTGACCCTGATATATTATACATAGTTATTAGAGCGCCCCCTTGTTACAGTCCTGGGTATAATAGATGATGGGAGAGATCTCTGTACTGACCTCTGATATATTATACATAGTTATTAGAGCTCCCCCTTGTTACAGTCCTGGGTATAATAGATGATGGGAGAGATCTCTGTACTGACCCCTGATATATCTATACATAGTTATTAGAGCGCCCCCTTGTTACAGTCCGGAGTATAATAGATAATGGGAGAGATCACTGTACTGACCCCTGATATATCTATACATAGTTATTAGAGCGCCCCCTTGTTACAGTCCTGCATATACATTATGTATAGTTATTACAGCGCCCCCTTGTTACAGTCCTGGGTATAATAGATGATGGGAGAGATCTCTGTACTGACCCCTGATATATCTATACATAGTTATTAGAGCGCCCCCTTGTTACAGTCCGGAGTATAATAGATAATGGGAGAGATCACTGTACTGACCCCTGATATATCTAGACATAGTTATTAGAGCACCCCCTTGTTACAGTCCTGGGTATAATAGATGATGGTAGAGATCTCTGTACTGACCCCTGATATATCTATACATAGTTATTAGAGCGCCCCCTTTGTTACAGTCCTGGGTATAATAGATGATGGGAGAGATCTCTGTACTGACCCCTGATATATCTTTACATAGTTATTAGAGCGCCCTCTTGTTACAGTCCTAGGTATAATAGATGATGGGAGAGATCTCTGTACTGACCCCTGATATATCTATACATAGTTATTAGAGCGCCCCCTTGTTACAGTCCGGAGTATAATAGATAATGGGAGAGATCACTGTACTGACCCCTGATATATCTATACATAGTTATTAGAGCACCCCCTTTGTTACAGTCCTGGGTATAATAGATGATGGGAGAGATCTCTGTACTGACCCCTGATATATTATACATAGTTATTAGAGTGCCCTCTTGTTATAGTCCTGGGTATAATAGATGATTCCAGAGATCTCTGTACTGACCCCTGATATATCTATACATAGTTATTAGAGCGCCCCCTTGTTACAGTCCTGGGTATAATAGATGATAGGAGAGATCTCTGTACTGTCCCCTGATAAATCTTTACATAGTTATTATGTTGCCCCTTAGCCGTCTTATTTCTAAACCAAATAATCCCAATTTTGATTACCTCTCTCGGTATTGTCGTCCACCCATTACATTTATTATTTTAGTTGCCCCCTTTGTACCCCCTTAAGCTCCGATATGTCTTTCCTGAGTACCACTGCCAACAAACTGTCCACAATATTCCCTGTGTGGTCTGACCAGTGACTTGTAAAGAGAAAGAACAATGTTCTCATCATGCACTCCTAGACCTCTTCTGATTCTCCCATGATGCTATTTGCCTTGGCAGCAGCTGTCTGACATTGGTTGCTCCAGTTAATGTTACAGCTAACTAAAACCCCCAAGTCCTTCTCCATGTCAGTGTTCCCCAGTGGTTTCCCATTTAATGTGTAATGGTGACATGTATTTCCTCTGCCCATGTGCAGAACCTTACATGTATCAGTGTTAAACTTCATTTGCCACTTTTCTGCCCAATTCTGCAGCTTATCCCGATCCATTTACAACCATATATATGGCCTTTCTCATGTTAATTACTTTACATAGTTTTGTATAATCTGCAAACATTGATGCTTTACTGTACAATCCTCCTACCAGGTCATAAATACATATATGTTTAAATGATATGGCCTGATACTGCCCCTGTGGTACTCCACAAGTATTGGGTAGCCATCCAATACTGCCCCCTGTGGTACAACACTAGTAACGGTGACACAATCAGAGTATGCACCATTTATAACCCCCCTGCTTTCTATCACTGACCAGTTGCCTACCTACTTACACACATTCTCCACCAGACCAAGCATTCTCATTTTATATATCAGCCTTTTATGCGGCACACTATCAAGCCCCTTGGGAGAGTCCAGATACAAAAGATCCAGTGACTTCCCGGTCCAGTCTAAAACTTACCTCCTCGTAGAAGCTGATCAGGTTGGTGTGACAGCACATTCTCTCATAAACCCACTGATACAGAGTTATACAGCTATTTTGCTTGAGGTTCTCCAGGATGGCATCTCTTAGAAACCCTCCACACTTTTTACCCAAGATAGAAGTAAGACTTACTGGCCTGTTGTTTACAGGTTAACTATTTGATGTCTTTTTGACTATCGGCTCCACATTGGCTATGTGCCAATCCAGTGTTATAGACCCAGTCGCTATAGAGTACTTAAAGGGGTTGTCCCGCGAAAGCAAGTGGGGTTATACACTTCTGTATGGCCATATTAATGCACTTTGTAATATACATCATGCATTAAATATGAGCCATACAGAAGTTATTCACTTACCCACTCCGTTGTTGGCGTCCCCGTCTCCATGGAGCCGTCTAATTTCGGTGTCTTCTTGCTTCTTTAGACGCGCTTGCGCAGTCCGGTCTTCTGCTGTGTGCTCGCGCCGGAGAGCTGGTCTGCGCGTCGTCATTGTAGCTCCGCCCCATCACGTGGTGCCGATCAGCCAATTAGGTGGCTGTAATCGGCAGTGGAACGCAAGACACCCACGGTGCACCATGGGATAAGACCCACGGTGCACCATGGGAGAAAACCGCGGTGCATCATTGGGAAAGGACCTGCGGCCATCTTTAAAGAAGAAATGTTAAAAGTTCACGAAACGAGGTACTGGTAAGTAGAAACGCTCTTTTATAACGCTTTCCAAGGGTAGTGTACTATGTTTGCTTTAGCAGGGGGACTGGGAGGAGAAAAAAATGTGATTTCTGCCGCGGGACAACCCCTTTAATCATAAGAAACAAGGGTCTGTCTTTCATATTGTTTAAATCCCTTAAAACCCGGATGAGTATGTCATCAGGACCCGGTGATTTGTCTATTTTAACCATTTTAAGATGGCTCTGCACTTCTTCCTGGGTCAGACTGGGGACATTTAGTGGAGAGTTTACTTTATCACTTTGCATCTCATCTGATATTTCATTTTCCTCTGTGAATACACTGAAGAAAAAGCTATTTAAATAGATTTGATTTCTGCTCATTAGCCTCTACAATTTCTCCTACATTATTTATTAAAGGGCCAACACTTTTAGTATTAATGTTTACTATTTATATAGTTGAACAGCTTAGAGTTAATTTTACCCCCTTTGGCAATAAGTATCTGTCTCCATCTTTGCTGCTTTTATCTGATTTTTACATAATTTAGTTCTTCTAAATAGGTTTCTAGCGTTTCTTCGCTGCCTTCCTGTTTTAGTAGTTTAAACACTTTCTTTTTGCTGTTTATTGCCCCCTTTACATCTTTAATGAGCCACATTGTTTTTTTGCCTATTCCTAACCCTATTTATTCCTGGAAGGTATGAACTGCTCACGCTAAGTATTTTAGGATATTTGTAAACTTTTCTCATTTATTGTCTCTACTAGGGATGAGCGAGTATACTCGCTAAAGCACTACTCGTTCGAGTAATGTGCTTTAGACGAGTATCTCCCTGCTCGTCCCTGAAGATTCGGGGGCCGGCCGCGGGCGGCGAGCGGCGGGGGAGAGCGGGGAGATCTCTCTCTCCCGCCCGCTCTCCCCTGCTCCCCGCCGCAACTCACCTGTCAGCTGCGGCGGCTCCCGAATCTTCAGGGACGAGCAGGGAGATACTCGTCTACAGCACATTACTCGAACGAGTAGTGCTTTAGCGAGTATACTCGCTCATCCCTAGTCTCTACTCTTATTTCTGAGGGCATTATCCCAATCAGTAAGGTTAAGGGCATCTCGGAGCTGATCAAACTTTGCCTTTCTAAAGTTTAGTATTTTTAAAGCTCCTGATTAAACTCCATATTGAAAGTCAACTAGAAATGCATAACATTAAGGTCACTATTTCCCAGGTACCCCCGACCTGCACCCCCGTTATTTTGTCAGGTCTGTTGGTTAATATTGGCCGTCCCTCTAGTTCGGTTCTGAACAAGCTGGGTAAGGTAATTATTTTTAGTTATTGATTTTACCTTTATGAGATTTTCAGGTTTTGGGTTCCCAGTTTATATCCAGATAGTTAAAGTCCCCCCCCCCCCCTAATAATTACCTCATTGTGATTTGCGGCTTCATCTATTTGCCTCAGTAATAGATATTCAGTGGATTCTGTTATATTTGGTGGCCTATTTAAAGCCCTTATAATTTTATTTTTGTTTTCTTCTCTCCATGTATCTCTGCCCCCCATACATCTTAACATAGTGTAGGCTTTAAACAGGACTTTACATAAAGACAAGCCCCTCCCCCTTTCCAGTTTTATGATCCCTTCCGAGTCGACTGTAACCCTGTAAGTTCACCGCCTGGTCACAGTCCTAGATTTCCTGACATTATTGCTTTCAGTTTGTCAACCTTATTAGTCAGACTTCTAGCATTATTCACCATGCAGTTTAGAAGGTTTTGGTTATTTTTGTTATATTACATGTATCCCTACTAACTGTTTTGCCAGTTCTAACAATACTAACCTTTCCCATTGCTCCACCCCCATTTCTATTACTTAGTTCCATGTCACTATCTACAATGCTTTCCCTTCTATATCTCTGGTTGCCCTCCCCCCAGTCCCTAGTTTAAACACTCCTCCAGCCTTCTAGACATCTTCTTCCCCAGTACAGCTGCCCTCTCCCCATTGAGATGCAGACCATCCCTACGGCAGAACTTGTAACCAACATCAAAATTGGCACAGTTCACCAGGGACTGTAAGTATTTCTTTCTGTTAGGACTCAAACCTGGGAACTGCTCTGATCCAGGCAGCGGCTCTACCTGCTGAGCTATTGAGTTTGCTGGACAGCTCCCCTGCTAAAATGTAGCCTAGTAGTTGCTCCTGTTGATCTATTTTCTGCCTCCTGGACTTGCTCCACCCTAATCCCTTAATTGGACTTCCTATATAAACCTGGCCTTGTTCCTCACTCCTTGCATGATTATTGAGCTCCCAGCTAGTAGTCAAGCTCCACCACCTGCCTGCTCCTCAACACTGTGAACTGATACCTACCATTACCAACCTCTAGCGTTCCTCTGACTACTCTTCATGCCTGCTCCTTTGTATTGCAACTGACACCTACCATTACCAACTTCTGGCTTTACTGACCATGTGTATGTCCGCTCGGGTCACAACACGAGGCCCTGAATCAGCACCTGATCATAACACCCTTTTACACCAACTCTTGAGCCACTTATTCACCTCTCTAATCTCCCGTTGCCTCTCTGTGTGTGCACCATGACCGCTGGATTCTCACTCGCCCCTGCCAGTACTCTGTCAACCTGATCCATGATGTGTTGAACTTGATCACCAGGAAGACAACACACAGTTCAATGATCCCAGTCTTTGTAGCAGATTGCCCAGTCTGTCCCCCTAATAATTGAGTCCCCCACTACCAGGACCTGTCTAGCCTGCCCTGTGCTCCTATTCTCCTTCTTACTGGAGAAGGCATCCCCATAATGATCAGAGGCCATATCCTGTTGCAGCAGTGCTTGCTTTTATTGTGATGGCATCCCCCTCATCTGCCAACCTAGGAAACCTGTTGGGGTGTGCCAGTTTAGGAGTAGCCTTCCTGATCTCTTCCCTCTAATCCCCTCCTGTCACCCAACTAGCTGCCTGCTAATCCTGCACCCCCATACTACCATCCTCCCCCAAATCCCCATGTCTGCTCAGCAAGCAGCAAACCCCTTTCCAGGTTGCCAATGGATGTCAGTCTTGCGAGCCGCTCATTTAAAACCAGGACCTGGGCTTCCCAATGTAAAACGCGCTCATTCATATCTCATACAGCAGTATGCAGCCGGCTGGTCAAGGACCGCATACATGGCGCAAGATGTACACTGGACGGTACTGTCAGTCATGGAGCTCATTCTAGTGGGGATCCTACAGATAAAAGTAAGATATGCAAAAATTCAAATAGATAAGCAGTAATTAAATAAAAGTTGCTCTTCCAAAGTCCCTGAATCCAAAGTCCCTAATCCCAAGTAACAGCACACTTTAGAAGACAGCCACACATACTCAGCTGGCCCGCTCACTTAGGTGTGCCTTATGTAGCACTTGTCTGTAATACTTCTGCTCCTCCTTTGCTTGGATCGGCTCACTGGCATACTGATTGGATGCTTTAACACTGGGCTGAGGATTGGGTAGAGATAGAATGGGGCAATGCAAAATGTATAAACTTTATTATTAGTTGTGTTTGTCATGTGGCTGCTTAGTGCAAATCAGCAAACATGCTTTCTGATTACTAAGAGGGCAGGGAACAATATAAAAAGACTCCCCAAAAAGCCTCTTAATTAAAAATAATCTTTATTGCATACCAAAACATTCTGACAAACAAAAGAGAAGATAAATCACTAAAGATCCACTAAAGCCCTGAAATAGATGGCAGGGGAGGAGAACACATGGGGACACATGGATTTACATTGTAGCCCTTGTGGGGATCATTGTTTCCAAACAGTGTATCATACAAGCTGATAACGTGTCGAGAGCTCATGGTAGTCCTCTCCGGGGATCAAAGACTTGTGTAATAGTTTTCATTGCAATTTTCTGATTCTTTAAGTTGCATGCTTGTATTACTTTTCAAGGCACTGCAGACTGGAGGAGGGAATTCTGTCAGTCGCAGTAAGCTGACAGACTCCTCCATTAGCATGCTTCCCGGTTTTGAATGTGTATTCACTGTCTTTCCACTGAGATTTTATATAAGACTGTATGGCAGTTCGGGGGATGGTAGAGGAGAGATGAAAAAGCTACTATAAGGGCTCCCACACACTTGCGTTTGCATTTTTTGTTAACGCGATTGTCAATGGGACTTTCTAATGTTAAAAACGCAACACAATGCAACTTGTTGCATTTTTGGTGCATTGCATTGTGTTTTTAACATTAGAAAGTCCCATTGACAATTGTGTTACCAAAAAAACGCAGCGTTACAAAAACGCAAGTGCGCGGGAGCCCTAAGGGCTGTAATTTACTCCCAGTGAATCTTCTGCTCTTATGAGCAGTGAGGGGGGAAGGAGATAGCTGTGTAGTATTTAGTGGGTGTGAGAAGAAGGGACAAGATAGCTGTGTAGCATTTAGTGGGTGTGAGAAGAAGGGACAAGATAGCTGTGTAGTATTTAGTGGGTGTGAGAAGAAGGGACAAGATAGCTGTGTAGTATTTAGTGGGTGTGAGAAGAAGGGACAAGATAGCTGTGTAGTATTTAGTGAGTGTGAGAAGAAGGGACAAGATAGCTTTGTAGTATTTAGTGGGTGTGAGAAGAAGGGACAAGATAGCTGTGTAGTATTTAGTGGGTGTGAGAAGAAGGGACAAGATAGCTGTGTAGCATTTAGTGGGTGTGAGAAGAAGGGACAAGATAGCTGTGTAGTATTTAGTGGGTGTGAGAAGAAGGGACAAGATAGCTGTGTAGTATTTAGTGGGTGTGAGAAGAAGGGACAAGATAGCTGTGTAGTATTTAGTGAGTGTGAGAAGAAGGGACAAGATAGCTTTGTAGTATTTAGTGGGTGTGAGAAGAAGGGACAAGATAGCTGTGTAGTATTTAGTGAGTGTGAGAAGAAGGGACAAGATAGCTTTGTAGTATTTAGTGGGTGTGAGAAGAAGGGACAAGATAGCTGTGTAGTATTTAGTGGGTGTGAGAAAAAGGGACAAGATAGCTGTGTAGTATTTAGTGGGTGTGAGAAGGAGAGGGGGAGCTGAGTGATCAGTGCTGGGAATGACCCCTAGCCAGAAGTTTGATTGTAAGAAAGCTTGTAAACTGAGTAAGAGTCTTTCTATGACAAGGAAAACACTAAGCATAAACAATAGATACGTGTCTAATTCTTCTTCTGCATAGATATAATAAGATGTGTGTATTGGTTTTCCATGCACAAAGGTTTTCATGGTCCATGTGGTTCTCCTTTCAGCTTGCTACAGCTAGGGCTAGATTGCAGCTAGAGAAGCAATATTCTTGCTTTACTGCCACCATTTCAGCCTGCATATTTGGCACAAAGCTGTATCTGGTGTATGTGGCTGCCTAAGTCTGTATGCTTACAAGACTGAGCTGGGTGACGGATTTTTTGCGGAATGAGTTGCAGTTTTATTGGAACCATTTTGTGGTCTATTTGACTTTTTGATTGTTCATTTTATTGTTAGGTGAGATAAGCAACATTTGCAATATTGGCATTGTTTTTTTTTACAATGTTCACCATGTAGGTTAAATAACTTTTTGGGGTCAGTACAAATGCAGTGATACCAATTTTGTGTATTTTTTTACATAATAAGAGTGAAGGAGGGTTCTTGATTGGTCATTTTTTTTCCACTTTTCGTAAACGTATTCCCCCACTATGAAACTTTAGCTTAATTAAATGTGATTATTTCTATAATACACCGCAATACAGTTCCTGGTAGGGCCTAATACGCCTCTGTAGATGGCAAACCTGGAAGCCATTGTTAGACCTTACTGCCAAAGCGACCCATTAGCCCTGTGCAATCGCACCTGGGGGATAAATGGGGGACAGAGGGTGCCCTGTCCCTCTGTGACACCACTTAGATGCCATATTCAGCATTGGTTACAGCATCTAATGGGTTAAATGGGCAGGATCATAACTTTCTCGGGGTATAATTCCTTGTTTCATAGTCTTTTTTAAAATGTTAATAAACTTATTTTAGTTTTTTGGTTCGGTCCCCATATGGGACTTGATATTGAGCAATCATTAGATCGCTTTTACAATATATATGTTGATGTGTTAAACTTGGACGACAGGAAAACATCATTCTATCTGACAATTCCGATCCTGGGCTTCCTACATGCCAGGCGGGCACCTACATCTCATATAAATGTACTCTCAGTGGGGCCGGGCTCACACAACCGTGTTGGGATAGTGTATTCTGCACACGGCTCTTGCCTACCGACCTCCCATTGGCGAACATGTTGCTGCTCACACATGTTCTATCTTGGCTTGTATTACGCATGCATACACGACAGGACGGTGCGCTGCGTACCTGCTGCACTGATGGCACACATTTACTGCCATCTGAGCCCGGTCTCAGGTTGATAAAGTCCTTCTACATCACTGACTTTAATGTAATTTTTCCAGTTTATTGAAAGAATAAAAGTTCACAGTTTTCTACACATAAAGATATGAAATAAGTGATGTAAAGCAAAGCCACCAGTATGTGGAGGGGAGCAAACTGCTGGAGGAAGAGTAGCACATAGATAAGCGGTGTGATAGCTTTATTACCCTCTGATTAAAGGCCTGCTTACACGCAACAAACAAACGACTTAGCAAGTTTTTAGCTTTAAAATGTTGAGTGTTTACACGTAAAGATAGAAGTTTCCTCAGGTGTGTTTATGCGAGGAATCTTTGGCCGGGAGGTTTTCAATTATTGTGAAGAAAAGCCATTGTCTTCTGCTGCATGAGTCATTGCGTTTAGCTGGGAACAATCCCCCTCCCCCTCAAGTCATTTGGAAGACTGAACGACTGAAGCAATGCCGATTACACGAAGCGAACGAACTAACAACTATTTTTATGCAGCCTGAAACTCAGCGATATACGACAAGTGAAGTAACAGTGCACGATAGCCGAGTGTTTACACGTAACCATTATCGCTCATTCTCACTTGTTTGAACAAATTTTAAGCAATAATGGTTGTGTGTAAATGGGCCTTAACATGTGTTTCTGCATTTGTGATGCCACCTCAAGATATGAGTAGAAAAAAGGGAAAGAGTGGAGCAACTTCCAAGGGGGATTGGTGAATCCCTTTTAAGGAAAAATAGCTTTCCTATTTCCCCGATTGGGGGGGGGGGGGGGGGGGGGAAATACGTCCGCCCAGGAACTGCCCCCCTTGAAAAAGGGGGCCATATTAAAATTAAAGAAGCCAACAGAGAAACAATGGGTTGCAGGCACAACCTTATGAGAAAGCTCAAATGCACATAGTGTAGTGGCTCAACTTCTCTGTTTTGATAGCAGTGATCGAGCATTTAAAGACCTTTCAGTAAAAACATATATTTTTAGAGCAGTGTGGCCCTGAAATGTGTTTATATTAAAATGGAGAACTTGAGCCAGTATGCTATATGAATTTGAACTTTTCTTATAACGTTTCTCCCAATGGTTTCTATGTTAACTTCCTTACCCATAAGATAGGAAGGACACATTCCTTAAAGAGCACCTGTCAGGACCTCAAACATTGGATGGCATCTTTATAGACAGATTCCCATTGACATTTTTATCTTTTTTCAAGATGGGGTGGTTTACCCACAATGGCTCCCATTGCATATGGAACCTGACACTGGTGAAGATCACTCCCATGACCGTAACCTACCCAGCCCTACATTGTATCCCTCATCCACAGCACCGCGCCGCCCTACATTGTATCCCTCATCCACAGCACCTTCCCGCCCTACATTGTATCCCTCATCCACAGCACCACGCCGCCCTACATTGTATCCCTCATCCACAGCACCTCCCCACCCTACATTGTATCCCTCATCCACAGCACCGCGCCACCCTACATTGTATCCCTCATCCACAGTACTGCGCTGCCCTACATTGTATCCCTCATCCACAGCACCTCCCCACCCTACATTGTATCCCTCATCCACAGCACCGCGCCGCCCTACATTGTATCGCTCATCCACAGCACCGCCCCACCCTACATTGTATCCCTCATTCACAGCACCACGCCGCCCTACATTGTATCCCTCATCCACAGCACCACCCCGCCCTACATTGTATCCCTCATCCACAGCACCACGCCACCCTACATTGTTTCCCTTACCCATAGCACTGCCCCGCCCTACATTGTATCCCTCATCCACAGCACTGCGCCGCCCTACATTGTATCCCTCATCCACAGCTGCCCTACATTGTATCCCTCATCCACAGCACCAAGCCGCCCTACATTGTATCCCTCATCCACAGCACTACACCGCCCTACATTGTATCCCTCATCCACAGCACCGCCCCGCCCGACATTGTACCCCTTATCCATAGCACTGCCCCGCCCTACATTGTATCCCTCATCCACAGCACTGCACCACCCTAGATTGTATCCCTCATCCACAGTACCATGCTGCCCTACATTGTATCCCTCATCCACAGTACCATGCTGCCCTACATTGTATACCTCATCCACAGCACCACGCCGCCCTACATTGTATCCCTCATCCACAGCACTGCACCGCTCTACATTGTATCACTTATCCATAGCACTGCCCCGCCCTACATTGTATCCCTCATCCACAGCACCACGCCACCCTACATTGTATCCCTCATCCACAGCTGCCCTACATTGTATCCCTCATCCACAGCACAGCGCTGCCCTACATTGTATCCCTCATCCACAACACCACCCCGCCCTTCATTGTATCCCTCATCCACAGCACCGCCCAGCCCTACATTGTATCCCTTATCCATAGCACTGCACCGCCCCACATTGTGTCCCTCATCCACAGCACTGCGCCACCCTACATTGTATCCCTTATCTCAATATACCACCTAGCCCGCACTCTCAGCTTCGCTAATGAAACCAGACTAAATGTCCGTTTAATTTGAACCTGTCATTCCCACCTCCACGACTTCTCCAGAGCAGTACCAGTCCTCTGGAACGTGCTATCCAAAACTATTCAGGCAATCACTTACTTCAGGTGTGCTCTAAAATGTACCTCTTCAGGGAGGCATACCACATCCCCTAAACTAAACCCCTCTGTACTCCACCTAATAACATGCTTTCTTATGAACGACTGCCTGTTTATTCTGAATGGTGGCAGGAGAACCAGAACGATCCCCGGCAGCTCCACCTGCACTCACTAGTGATGAAACTTCATGTGTAAATGCACAGAATCGATTATCGCTAACAAAATGTCAGGCATCTGCACCCAATAATTCATTCCGTGTAAAAGGGCCCTTATACAAAACAAATATATATCTTCCTTTAACAACATTCAGTGTACTGAGACTGAGTGAACAGTTGAAAGGGATTTCAACAAAACAGCCACTGTCCATGAGGCTGTGAGAAATCCATCTAAGTACGAGTAAGTGCATCTCTAGACTGGACGGTAGAGAAGCAGGGTGAGGCGATGGGCAGAGACAGCGCGGTGTGGGCGAAAACGTGTGTATCTGGGTAAGGAACTGGCTCAGAGATAGACGATAGAGGGTGGTAATTAATGGTTCATACTCTGATTGGGCCCCCATCGCTAGTGGGGGCCACAGGGTTCAGTATTAGGCCCCATTCTGTTCAATATATTTATCAATGATCTGATAGAGGGGCTGCACAGCAAAATATCAATATTTGTAGAGGATACAAAATTATATAAGACAATTAATACAACGGAGGACAATGTGTAGTGGCCTGGAGGGTCCTCCAGAATAGTAACATCAACTTCTGTCCCGTTGCACCTGTCTATGCGCTTCTCTTAGGCATAGATGGTGCCCACGGGTCAGAAAAACCCTGTTTCTCCCATTCCTAAACTCAGAACTTAGTTGTGAAGATAGTGTGCGAAAGAGAGAGGAAGTGAAGGAGGAGTTAGAGAGTCTGTTGGAGTTGGTGGAGAGGAGACACAGCAAGACATGGTTAGAGAGGAGGAGTGTTAGCAGTCTGGCCGTGTGAGCAGTATCTTCAACGAGTCAGTATAGGGTAGCGAGGTCCCTTTCCACTCCCTTGTCAGGCCTGCAGGGAGGAGATCTGAGGTAGAGGCCAGCATTCCATAAAACAGTGAGTTTAACTACCCGGTAAATTCAAAGCCAGGATTAGCTCAGCGGCCATTCTTAACTATCATCCAACACCTGTATCCTACACCTTCAGTAAACCCATCAGTTCACAACACTAGGGAAAGTCAATACTGACTAATCTGTAGGAGAATAAAAAGAGAGCATTGAAGGAAAGTGTTATGTAAAGTGCAAAATCTACTGTTTTCTTTAACTTGTGAAATTACTGCATTTTGTCAGGTCTGCTACATCCTTGTAGCTGCAAAGTTCAACTGTATTCTTATTTGTTATCACAAAAGCTTCAGTAAATCTGCGTGCTCCCAGTTTACTAATACAGGCTACTGGAGTCGTCTCAAGTTATTCCACTATCATTAGACTTCTGAGTTTAGGTTTGAGTACTGGCGTCACCCGTGACAAAACAAATTGTTTATTTTCAACGTACCCTCATACATTATTCTTGCCACTGTGCGACAGCTGAGCAGAGCACCATTATTGTCCCCGTCAGGAGGCATTACAGAGCCACTCGTGACAACCACCTTAAATCCTTGTGGTCTCATCCACTTTGGTGTGCTCAGCTCGACTGTAGCAAATGTACAGCTGCAAAACCAAGAAAAGATGGAAAATTAAGTTCAATATTGATAAATGTAAGGTTCTGTACATGGGCAGGAGAAACGGATGTCACCAATATACACTAAATGGAGTACTGCTAGGGAAAAATGAGATGGAAAAAGACCTGGGGGTATTAGTGGGCTGTAGACTTAACCGGAGCAACCAATGCCAGTCAGCTGCTGCAAAAGCTAATAAAGTCTTATTTCCACTATATAAGGCACTTGTCAGGACTCACATGGAATACTGTGTACAGTTCTGAACTCCGCTGCTCAGGAACGATGTTGCAGTGCTTGAAGGGTACAAAGAAGGGCAACTAAACTAATAAACAGAATGGGAGGACTGGAATACCCAGAGAGGCACCAAAACTGGGATTATTTACCCTAGAAAAAAGATGGTTATGGGGCAACCAAATAACTATGTATAAATCCATTAGGGGACAATACAAGGATCTCTCCCATGATCTGTTTATACCCAGGACTCACTGGTAACAAGAGGGCATCCGCTACGTCTAGAGGAAAGCAGGTTTCCTCACCAACACAGGAGGGGGATCTTTACTGTAAGAGCAGTGAGACTGTGGAACTCTCTGCCTGAGGATGTGGTGATGGCAAAATCCATAGAGGAGTTTAAGAGGGACTAGATGTCTTTCTAGAGCGGAAGGATATTACAGGATATAGACATTAGGTGACCATTGGGGTTGTTGATCCGGGTCTTGGAGTCAGGTAGGAACTATCAGAGGTTGATCCAGAGATTATTCTGACTGACATTATGGAGTCGGGAAGGAATATTTCCCCCCCTCCCCCAAATGGGCTAAATTGACTTCTTCCTCATTGGGTTTTTTTTTTGCCTTCCACTGGATCAACAAGGGGGGTGGAAACAAGCTGAACTGGATGGACACTGTCTCTCTTCAAATAGATAAAAATCCCCCTGCATTCAATAGGTGGAAAAAGGATCAGGCTGTTGTTTATTGGAAAAAATGTGATGCGTTTCGGCGCTATATTGCACCTTTTTATAGCATATATTGATATAACCTTTAAGAAGACCCATTGTACAGTGGACTTTCTCCCATGGACAACTTTTCAGAGCTTCTGGATCTAGATGGACTAGAGACAAGGCACAATCTATAAGGCTAACCAGGAAAATTAGGTGCTAGCGGGTTGCTCCCACCATAGGAGCTCCCACTTGGCATAAGGTGAGTCCCTTCCATATATTTGATAAAAGGACTGGATGTTGCCATATCTGAGGTGCTGCTCATTGGTTTTAATTTGTAATGTCTCCCTTCAGCCTAACATACTATGTCACACTGTTCCTACTAAGCAGATTGGTAAGAACAATGGGTGCAGACATTGTGGTGTTAGGCTCTACCAAGTATGCCTGTCTCCCCTTCCCCTCTAGTCTACAGACGCATTCACCCTTCCTAGAAAAGGATGCAGATGGTGGACATTTTCTAGACAATCCCTTTAAGCTGGTAATACACATTAGACATATATCAGCCAAACCCACCAATTCGGTGGATCTGGAGAGAGAAGTAGCCTAGTGCACAGGCAAGTAGTCTTGTCTCTAGTAGAGCGGAGGCAGAATCAGTGTCCCGCAGCTTGTGCACTTAAGCTTTCCCCCTCTTAACTGCACGCAGGGCAGAATTCCCTCCCAAGAGCCATTCATCAGGGACTATAGAAATGCAATTTGAAATCTGTATTATTACTGTATATTCTATACCTTTTGGAGCAAAAATGAAGTGCTCCTAAGACTTACATTGCGTAGTCTGGGGTATGGATTTATTAACCTTTGGCTTTGCCCAAGCCACGGACCGCATGAACCCGGACAGCGACTTCTGTGCCTCCTGTGGGTGTTTGCGGAATAAATACACTTTAAAGTTTGGCTTGGAACTGAGCTCTGCGCAGGCTTAGACTGGCCCCACAGGGTGCTGGTGAATCCCTCAATGGGCCCTTGAGCCAGTAGGGGGCCCTGCTACATAGCTCTTCCTATGCTGGTAGTGTAAGAAAGCAGTCCCAGAGGGAAGGGACTGTAGGGAGAAAGCCAGGGACATGTGAAAGGACACCTGAAGGTGCTGGATGGATAAGGCTGGTAAGTCTACGTATGTCTGTATATACTGTATGTTCATAATACGTGTGTTGCGTGTCTGTATGTATGTTTGTATTATGGATGAAATGTCAATAGAGATGTAGTTTTATATATGTTCACATGAGGGTGTAATATGTAATGGTGGATTATCACATAGGCGGATTGGACAGCTACTTGGTGCCAGAGTGGTTCAATGGATGCCCATCCACCGGTTAACAGTGCACTTGTGGCTTACCGGGGGGAAGCGGTTAGTGCTAGCACCTCCTCCTCTCACCTGAGCCACCATTTCCTACAGGCTCCTCCTGTGACCTCATGGGTAGCACGTCAGGTTTGTATGCATATGTGTGTGTATAAGTGGGTGTACAATACGTCTGTCACATTGTGCTTCGGGCCCTGTAGTTCTATGAGGTTCCAAGAGCACACTGCCATAGGTGTGAGGTAATGGAGCTAACTGGGTGTGTATTGCTCCAGTAAGCCAATCTCCATTGGTCTGCTGCACATAAATACCATTATGTTACATCCCAAACAGGACTAAAGAGAGGAAAGGGGAGAAGGCTATGCATACAAACAACAACAAGCCACAGACACCAAAATACTTACCACAATACCCATACAGATGGAAGTATCTAGTAAGTTAGTACACAAGATGTATTGGTTGTATTTTGGCCAAGATACTTAAGCTCACGAGCCCACGACAAGGTCCTCATTGTCTTGTGAGTCCCTACTCTAACAAGCCAACAATCCCAGGAGTCTTGCCTGCAACCGAAGTGGAGTGATCATTTCAATAGGCTTTACGATGGAACCTAGGGGCTTGGCTCGCCCTAGATGGTAACTGGCAGGAACACAAGACAAGGGAAATGCAACATACACTGAACAGGACAGTCCACATCTAATGTCTGAACACCTACAACAGACACTGAACACAACACTGTTCACACCAACAAACAGACGAGGGATTCCCACCCAGACCTTCATGCATGTAGCAACATAGTAACATAGTTTGTAAGGCCGAATGAAGACAATGTCCATCTAGTCCAGCCTGTTTTATCCTCCTGTGTTGTTGATCCAGAGGAAGGCAAAAAAAAACAAGAGCAGAAGCCAATTAGCCCTTTTGGGGGAAAAATTCCTTCCCGACTCCCTAATGGCAATCAAACTGTTCCCTGGATCAACCCCTAATAGTTCGTACCTGCCTGTATACCCGGATTAACAATTAACCTAAGATTTATATCCTGTAATATCCTTCCGCTCCAGAAAGACATCAAGTCCCCTTTTAAACTCCTCTATGGATCCTGCCATCACCACATCCTCAGGCAGAGAGTTCCACAGTTTAACTGCTCTTACAGTAAAGAACCCCTTTCTGTGTTGGTGATGAAACCTGCTTTCCTCTAGACGTAGCGGATGTCCTCTTGTTACCGCCACAGTCCAGGGTATAAACAGATCCTGGGAGAGATCCTTGTATTGTCCCCTCATGTATTTATACAGAGTTATTTGGTCGCCCCTTAGACGTCTTTTTTCCTTGGTAAGTAATCCCAGTTTTGGTTCCTCTCTGGGTATTCCAGTCCCGTCATTCCATGTATTAGTTTAGTTGCCCTTCTTTGAGCCCCCTCAAGCACTGTAACATCTTTCCTGAGCACAGGTGACCAGAACTGTGTGCAGTATTCCATGTGAGGCCTGAAAAATGCCTTATATAGTGGGAGGATAATGTTCTTGTCCTTCGCCCCTATACCTCTTTTACTGCACCCCAAGACTTTATTAGCTTTTGCAGCAGCTGACTGGCATTGGTTACTCCTGTTAAGTCTACAGTCCACTAGTACCCCCAGGTCTTTTCCCTAGCAGTATCCCATTTAGTGTATATTGGTGACATCCGTTTCTACTGCCCATGTGCAGAACCTTACATTTTTCAACATTAAACTTTATTTGCCATTTTTCTGCCCAAGCCCCCGGCTTATCCAGGTCTATTTGTAGCCGCACATTGTCCTCCGTTGCATTGATTATATTGTATAATTTTGTGTCATCTGTAAATATTGATATTTTGCTGTGCAGTCCCTCTATCTGGTCGTTGATAAATATATTGAACAGAATAGGGCCAATACTGAACCCTGTGGCCCCCGCTAGCGACAGTGGCCCAATCAGAGTATGAACCATTTATCACCACCCTCTGCTTTCTATCTCTGAGCCAATTCTTAACCCAATTACACACGTTTTCACCCAATCCGAGCTGTCTCATTTTATATATCAGCCTATTATGCGGCACGGTGTCAAATGCTTTAGAGAAGTCCAGATATACGAGATCAATAGACTCTCCCAGGTCCAGCCTAGAGCTTAATTCATCGTAGAAGCTGATCAGATTTGTCTGACATGATCGACCTCTCATAAACCCATGCTGGTGAGGAGTTATTCCCTTGTTCTCCTTGAGGTACTCATCGATGGCGTCTCTCAGAAACCCCTCGAATATTTTTCCCGTTACTGAAGTGAGACTTACCGGCCTGTAGTTACCAGGCTCACTTTTGGTCCCCTTTTTGTAAATTGGAACCACGTTGGCAATGCGCCAATCCAATGGTACAACCCCGGTCTTGATAGTATCCACAAATTTTAGATATAACGG
The DNA here is from genome assembly GCF_035609145.1 of Eleutherodactylus coqui. NCBI lineage: Eukaryota > Metazoa > Chordata > Amphibia > Anura > Eleutherodactylidae > Eleutherodactylus > Eleutherodactylus coqui. Next base: position 224,277,450 of record NC_089843.1, read on the forward strand.
CCTAGCTACCACATCACTTAGTTCCATTAAATCCCTTGGGTGCATTCCATCTGGGCCTGGCGATTTATCGATTTTAATGTTCTTTAACCGGTTCCGCACTTCCTCCTGCGTTAGGTATGAGATATTTTGTGAGGGGTTCATTTTATTCCCCTGCATCTCGTGGAGCATTTCCTTTTGGTTTGTGAATACGCTTGAAAAGAAACTATTTAATAGATTTGCCTTCCCTCCATCATCTTCAATGATTTCTCCTGCATTATTCGTTAAAGGGCCAGCGCTCTCGGTGCAAATCCTTTTGCTGTTAATATAGTTGAAAAATAGTTTCAGGTTATTTTTGCTCTCTTTGGCGATCAGTCTTTCTGCCTCCTCCTTAGCAATTTTGATCTTTGCTTTACATGATTTGTTTTTTTCCCTGTACGATTTTAGTACTTCTTCGCTGCCTTCTTAGTAGTTTGAACACTTTCTTTTTTTCGTTTATTGCCTCTCTTACCGTCTTGTCGAGCCACAATGGTTTCCTTTTACTTGAAGTTCTTTTATTTTTAAAGAGAATGAACTGCTCACATGAGGTGATTAGGATCCTTTTAAACTCCTCCCATTTGTCATCTGTACTGATATTTTTGAGGATGTTGTCCCAATTAATGTTACCGATAATAGTTCTCAGCTGATCAAATTTTGCTTTACTAAAGTTTAGTTTATTTGTTGCTCCCTGATAAGGCTTCTTATTGAATGACAGCAGGAAGTTGATTATATTGTGGTCACTGTTCCCCAAGTGCCCCTCCGCCTGTACCCCCATTATTTGGTCTGGTTTGTTAGTACTAAGTCCAGAATGGCCCTCCCTCTAGTTGGCTCCCGCACAAGTTGGATAAGGTAGTTATCTGTCATTGTTCTCAAGAACTTATTACCCCTATGAGATTTGCAGGTTTCCTTCTCCCATATTATATCTGGATAATTAAAGTCCCCCATTATAATTACTTCGTTGCGGTTTGACACCTCTTCTATCTGCCTTAATAGTAAGGTTTCAGTTTCTTCTGTTGCTTTTGGTGGTCTATAGAAAATCCCTATCAGTATTTTGTTATTTTTTTTCTCCCTGTATTTCTATGCACAGAGATTCCATGTGTTCATCTCCTACCCCTATATCCTCCCGTAGCCTTGGCATTAAGTACAATTTAACGTACAGACATACCCCTCCCCCTTTCTGGTTTCCATGGTCTCTTCTGAAGAGATTGTAACCCTGTAAATTCACCGCCCAATCGCACTTATCATCAAGCCATGCTTCCGTTATTCCGACTATATCATAATTTTCATCAGTCATTCTCGCTTCAAGCTCGCCCACTTTGCCGATCAGACTTCTTGCATTTGTGGTCATACAATTTATACAGGTTTTTTTTGTTCATTAAATTTGTTTTGTTGTTATTCGTACTATCTAACAGTTCTAACTGTACTAACCCTGCCCCCCTGCTCGACCCCCACTCCCCTTGCTTTGACCCGGGTCTCTAGCTACACTGACTACCCCACTCTTTCTCTTTTTGCCCTCCCCCAGTCCCTAGTTTAAACACTCCTCCAGCCTTCTAGCCATCTTCTCCCCCAGCACAGCTGCACCCTCCCCATTAAGATGCAGCCTGTCCCTATGGTAGAACCTGCAGCCAACAGCAAAGTCAGCCCAGTTCTCCAGGAACCCAAATCCCTCCTTTTTACACCAACTCCGGAGCCACTTGTTTACCTCCCTAAGATCCTGCTGCCTTTCTAGTGTGGCCTTAGGTGCAGGTAGTATTTCCGAGAAAACTACCCTGGAGGTCCTCGCCCTAAGCTTGGACCCTAGGTCCCTGAAATCATTTTTGAGGGCCCTTCATTGACCTCTAATTTGTTCATTGGTGCCAGCGTGCACCATGACCGCTGGATCCTCTCCAGCCCCTCCCAGTAATCTGTCAATCCGATCAGCGACGTGTCGAACACCAAAGCAAAACATGCAGGACCCCAAGCACCAGAGAGCTGAGAGAGAATGAGATAATTGACCAGCATCCTCTAGCCGGAGGGTCCGGCATTTATGTGCAGCAGACACACCCAGGCAGCTCAATCATCCCATACCTGTGGCAGTGCGATCCTGGAAATCCAAAGAACTACAGGTCCTAGGAGCACAGTGTGACAACAGGTATGTCTATGTGTAAAAGTAAGGCTGGTTTCACATCTGCATTGGAACCCCAAGCTGGAGGTTCCACACAGATCCAGCTGAAAATACCAGAAGAAAGTGCTGCCAGCAGACTCCATTATAGTCAATGTGGTCCATCTGGTGCTATTCGGTTCCGTCCAGAGATGAAACCTTTTGGCCTCAGGGATCCCTCTCTCCTGCTCCCTGAATGGAAAAGAAAACCAGAACCCCTGCCGCAGATGTGAAACCATCCTAAGCCTGTGTTATGTGCTGCAGTGTAGGTGTATTGCGGTGTACAGTAGGTAAAAGTCTATGGATGGGTCCACATGGAGCATAAATGTTGCTGAATATATGTGCAACTTTTGGCACAGAACATCCACAGTGTTTGAGGCAGCAGCAAATTTCATCAATATGCTGCAAAAAAGTCCACACAAAACCCTCAGGATCTTGATCTGTGCAGTGAATGTCAGGGTGGAGTTTCCCCTTTGCTATACAAGGGCTGAACTCTCTGGAATATTCACAACTCTTCCACAGCCAAATCTGCAGACATCTGTCAGATATTAGCAGCATTTCCAGTGGATATAGCATAAATGTCTGAGATAGAATAGCCCTTTAGTACTGGAGTTGGTACACCTGAGAGCGGGACGGGTGGGGTATGCGTCCATACAAAACATTTGGGCTATCTGTGATTTTTGGGTTAGTTATCCAGAAAAAGTTGAAGTCAAGGTTGACATCTCTGTCATGTTCCACCAGTCACAGCAGCAGGATTGAAGGGCGTCTTCACCTGCTTGGGTACAAGCCCCATTACCATGCATGGAATAATCCAAGAAGTTTCTGCAACAAATCTGCCGCACGTTAATATACAGATGTGTCCGCCCTTAGCTGTTCAGCAACTTGGTGAAGGATTGCAAGATTTTACGCTTTGCAACGGGGCTTGTGATGAAAATCAAGGGAGCGATTGGATGCAGCTTTTACCCTTGTTTTTCTGGAAAAACTTTGTGCTTTTTGAAGGTATTTTGGAGTTTTCTGTAACTATACCCTTCTTGTGAACATCTAGAAATTAGGAAATGTTTCTGCTAGGGCACATCTGAAGCAGGTGGGTGGCGCGGTGGTGACAGACCGATAACCGGAACATTACTTTGCTCCATAGGAGGGTTCTTGTACTTTACATGAGAATATCAACTTGCATTTGCAGTTTGGGTTCACCACTTTTACATCTGGTCACATGTGTTACTTCTTGCTGGCCGTTACCAACTCTGCTACCTGTGTATTGACCATCTCCACCATGTTGGGGCTGTGTTCCTATATCTAAGGTGCGCGATATCGTAGACAACAATCGTATTGTGCATACCAGTTTACTGCAGATCCCTCTCTTAGGTTTTCTTGTTCATCAACGCTTCTTTTACAGCATCAGGTGACTTGCTGCGCCCTTATATACACTTTGCACACAATTCAGAATACACAACTTTAACACAGCTCGTCGATAACGGATTTCTCCTCTCCTAACCGTGGACTGCGGACATCACTTTGCCTTAACAGTTCTCCACTTCTGACTGTATCCATATATAAACATCCTACAAGTCCGTTCCCAATGTTGCAAGACCCCATACATTCACCCCTGTCAGCTGACCTGCTAATGCCCCAACATGTCCTTTTCATGGTGTGCATTCTGGTTTTTAATGAGGCCAAGCCTCACTCACTGGTCCTGCATTTCGTAGTTCCTGACAAGAGTCCACCAAATTCCTGACGGGCATCCTGATATTGAATCCACAGTGATGACTCTTTTTTTTGTGCGTCTCATTGCACCTTCAGCTCCCAGTCGTTAGGGCCATTTCATCATTTACATTTGGCCCCCTAGTTATCAGGGCCCTTTCACCATTTGTTTTGCCCCTAGTCATCAGGTCTTCTCCATCTTCACTGGTTTGCCAGTCATGGGACTCCTCTGACACTTTCCCCAGCACATGATCCAATGGCACATGCACTGGCTACTCTTGCTACTTTCCCCACTCAGCAGCCACATCACATATGCGGCTGCTCCTGCGTCGTCTCTCAGTCTGCTGCTCTGGCTCTGCTGTGTCTATTCTCTGTTCTACCTCATGAAGCAGCTCTTAAACCCTTTTATATAAGGTGCCTGAGACAGAGGCCATGGTCTCTGATGCTTCAGGCTGGGGCCTAGGCCCCTTCATTACCCTGCTGCGGACTGAAGCTTCATAGCAGTGACATCACTGCTAGATCACTGGGGGTGGGCTGGAGACTACCCTCACCCACCACACAGTGCTGCTCTCTGACTCCCCTGCACTCTGCTCCGACTACTTTGTACAAATAATAGTACATAATGACTGCGTTTGTTTTGCCTTCTTGCTTGGAATGTGACAGTTTTGCATCACACTTTTATATTGCTGAACACCCTATGATTGGTGATCAGCTTCCTTCAGAATGCATACTGCGGCTCCTGGTTTTTGGTCTCCGTCCTGATTTTGTGGTCAGCCGGCCACATTGTGAGACCTGGAAGCTGGGCTCCTGTACATGCTGCTGTGATTCGCTCTAACCAAATGCAGATCACCACTAATTGCCAGCTGGCACTAGAACCTAAATGGTCACTGACTTTTCTAACACGTTTTGCTAGTTATCATATTATCACTTAAGCACAAGGGCAAATCACTTTATCTAAAATGACCTTTTTTGCTGAAAAATCCTTTTAAAGTTTTGGCCACTAGGGGTCTCCCTGTCTTTTACTTTCAGTCCACTGCTTGTTGTCATGTGACAACAGAGATAACAAGACAGAGAACAGGAAGAAAAGGAGAGAGATGACTCATGCTGCCAATAGAGAGGCGTGAGGGGGAGGAGGAGAGATTCATAGGCATGCTGCTATAGCTGATGGTAACTGTTTTACTATTGGTTAATCATCAAAAAACATCCACCTTTCTGTGAGTGATGTGTGACTGAGTGACTGTGTGAGTTACATGTGATGATGTCACCGTCATGTGACCAGCAGCAGAGCTCAGAGCCGCGGTGACTGATAACATGACAGTGACATCATCACAGGTCCTATAAGCACACGGCTGCTGTCCGGCTCTGCATGTTTTAGGATCTGTGATGACATCACCGTCATGTGATCATGGGTGGAGCTCAGAGCCCCGGTGAGTGATCACAGGATGGTGACATCATCACAGGTCCTATAAGCACACTGCTGCTGTCCGGCTCTGCATGTTTTAGGATCTGTGATGACGTCACCGTCATGTGATCATGGGTGGAGCTCGGAGCCCCGGTGAGTGCTCACAGGATGGTGACATCATCACAGGTCCTGTACACACACAGCTGCTGTCCGGCTCTGCTGGTTTAGGACCTATGACTAACTAACTCCAATTCTTTTCACTATATTATATTAGTAAGTGGCACTGGTACTAGTATTCCTACTACTCCGTACTTCTCTGGTGTCCCTTCTGGTGATGACTTTGTGCACGCATCACAGACAGGGAGTAGAATCCACTATTTTCTCTGTGTATAGAAGACCTCAAAGCAGTGGCTTCTCCCAGCAGTTTAGGAGAACTGAAGATTTGAGATACAGCCTGCAGATGAGAACATGGCAATATAACATGCAGGACACAAATAATCTAATGGCTACAAATAGTGCTACTCCTCATGTACCCGCAGGAGCTTATTCTGAGACCTTATTTGAAAAGCTTTTAACGGCAAGTCCAGTTGTCACCTGGAAACTAGTGGTGATCCATGTGCAGTTAGAGCCAATCAGCTGTGTCATGTATAGGCAGTGGCATAGCAATAGGGGTAATAGGTGGCCCCTAACTCAAACTCCCCTCTCACCACTACCATTATTGGGCTTGTCCCTTCCCCTGATCCCCCTGCCTGGCTGAGCAGTAAGAAGATAGACGTTCCATGAAGCATCAGTTCTGCACTCATGCTGTTTGTCAGGTTATGTGGCCAACGTGTAGAATGACTGTTTCCCCTTCTCCTGTTCACTATGCGCATCTCAGCATCAGACATCGGGAGAAGGGGGCAGGAGTCATTCTACACTTTGGCTACATAACCCAACAAACAGCATGAGTGCAGAACTGATGCTTCATAGAACAAGAAGTCTTCTATGTTCTTACTGCTTGGTTGGATGGAGGGCAAGAGACATTAACTTCAGGCAGCCTTTTCTTTGTAGGGGGGGAAGGGCACAGTGGGGCTCTATTATGTAAGGACACAGGGGGCTCTATTAATACATAGAGGCGCGGGGGGCTCTATTAATTCATAGAGGTGCAGGTGTATTGGCCCAGAGTTAATAGGATCCCTTCCAGAATGTCCTATGTTTGTCTCACCTCAGTGTCTTGTTTGTAGAGTGCATCACATTTATGTGTATTGTATGGCTGCAGACATGAAAGGGTTAATGTCTGGGTCATGTCTGGAAAATGTATTATTTTGTATGTATCGTTAGTGAGCACATGATGATGCTTGGTATATGTGTTTGCAAGAATGCAATGAGGGGAAGTCAAGTCTAGTCTAGCAGTCTGTCGGTTTGGATACAGAGAAACTACAGAGAGACTGTCAAGTCGGCCTGTGTGTGGAGTATGGAGGATGCTGAGCGATTGCCTGCTGCTCAGCATGGGCCCGCTCAACCCAGGATCCTGCTGCTCAGCCTGGGCCCACTCAACCCAGGATCCTGCTGCTCAGCCTGGGCCTGTTCAACCCAGGATCCTGCTGCGCAGCCTGAGCCCACTCAACCCAGGATCCTGGTGCTCAGCCTGGGCCTGTTCAACCCAGGATCCTGCTGCTCAGCCTGGGCCCGCTCAACCCAGGATCCTGCTGCTCAGCCTGGGCCCGCTCAACCCAGGAATCCTCCGAACTGCTGCTGAGTACTCAGAGAAAGGAACCGCTCATCAGTGAGAAGAGAAGAAAGCCAGTGTGAGTGTTGTTGCCGGTGGAGAAAGTGATTGCCGGGAGTGAAAGAACCTGCAGATAAATCGGCCTGTGAATTGTTACAATGCCCCGTGAGTTCCACCGAGATATAATTCTGGTATGCCGTGATTTCTGCATCTGTTATTGACTTTATTGAGAAGTTAAGTAAATGGACAAGATCAACCGTTCCCAGTTTTGTTCCAGAATATACTCTTCTGGTGTTGGACCACTTTATTTGTCTAAACGATTCACTCCAGGAGAAGGAATAGTGGCGTCACGAGTGACAAATGGACTTAAGGTAACCCCCGGCTACTGTCCCTGTGATCTCCCCTAGCAGTTACGAGGTCGGGTCCCGAGCTATCCTTAGGGAGGAGATGGTAGAGCCCCGTGACAAGGTTAACATCTCTACCCCGCTGTCTCCTCAGCTGAGGGCCTGCTCCTTGGACGCTGCTCAGGGGGCTCTTTTAATACACAGAAGCGTGGGGGGCTCTATTAATACATAGAGGCATGCAGGCTCTATTACTTTAGTGGGGCATGGGGGAAGCAACAGGATCTTTATGGTCCAACAGAGAAATAAAGAGAAAGTGAACGACCCCAATCAGAGAAGGTGTGACTTGTTAACACCAGAGGTAACTGCACTGTAACGACTATCGCTTTAACACTGGTATCTGGATCTTATATGGTGACTGCATTTTATAGAGAGTACTAGATCTGAGCATCTGTATATCATTCCACCATGCTCTCTTTTAGATAAGCTGTCTGATTATATATCACCTGTGTATGTATTTTTTGGGGACCACCACAGCCGGTAGCCATGTCAAGTGGTTGAGGGGGAGGGGACTGTGTGGCAGTAGGGGGCTCAAGCTCAACTTTTGCACCAGGCTCCATCCAGAAGTCAAAGTTGAAGGAAATAAAAGAGGCCACATGGACCAGTTGGCCGGTTATCAGGGGTTTTGTAGTTTTTTCCCATTTCTTCTTTTAGTGTGATTCACCAAGAAAAGTCATAAAACCTACTTGTGTGAATTAATCCTTCAAATGATGGGTCACTTCAGTAAGTTGCCCTACGTGAGGTCTGGACTCCTGTTATCCTGAGTGCCACAAAATAATATTGTGCCGTTTGGTAAAGAGGACCAATGAGAGAATACCCAGTAGACCTAGGCCGCTCTCACACGCCGCTTGTTACCGGTATTAGCACCGCGTCCCAATGATGGGATGTGTTGGAAAGCGCTGTGACGTGCGTTCAAAAACGCCGCTTAAAATCCCGGTAAAAATGCCCAGATTTTGAGTGGCGTTTTCTGAACGCATGTGTGAGAGCGGCCTTATAGTTGTGAGTCGACCCCCTCCCCCCCCCGCACCTTTACAGGTTGCTGTGTATACCTGCATCCAGGTAAGCCTGTGAGTCACTGCAGACATGGTTGGGGAAAGGTGGGGCGTGATCCCCTCACCAATACAACGGACCAGGAGTCTGCGGTATTCTTTCATTGCCCAAATAGCACAATTATCTTTTTTGGGACAGATCAGTCCAGCTCACCTGATTCCGATCCGTCATCGAGCGCACGGACACGCAAGGCGGCACAAACAGCAAAATGCTACAAGATCCACATTTCCGCATTTGGCATAAAAACATGCCGTTTTTTTAATAGATACCCAATAAAATCCGTCTGGCAATGGACTCCATTGAGCAGCTCCTCCGCAGGCCGCGACTAGTTGTCTATTGCCGGGTGGAGCTTCTTCCATAGGTTTGATAAAGGCTGACGTTTTTATGTGATATGTAGCATGCTGGATCTTCTTACTCTGATAAAAGGCGTTCAGACCTGAGATATGCCGACTCTGTATAAGGTAGCGCATTCAGCTGACCAATCCACTGCAAAGAGGCGAAATCTCCCGAGTCTACAGACGGGTTATAGAGCACTCATGTGTTCCTTAAGGAATCTGTCCCCACCTTGGCGCTGTCCTGCCTGCGGGCGGCATAAGGTAGTGACAATTACTGCAATGTGTCTGTTTTAGGCCAGGGTTACACAGCGACCTTGGCCATGACACAAGCTACAGATTGCGATGTAGCGCTGCAACCGCGCGCTATCGTTAAAGACAAAGTGGCTCACAAGTTGCCGCAACCCACAGATCACAAAAAAATCCACTGAGGTTGTTTTTGTGCAATCTGCAGATCACAGTCGCAAAAACTTGCAAGTCGCACCATAACCCCATTGACTTCAGTGAGAGTGCAAGGTCACAGGGTGCCCATCGAACATTAGTTGTGCCACCTGTGTTGCAGCCAAATGCCCCATGTAGCGCTAGCCTTATATATCAGTACAGTAGTTTGGTAGAAATTGACAGTTTTTTGGCAGCAGTCACACAGACTACTACAGGAGGTAATTCTCAATACTCATGAGCTGGGACTACACCCACCCACCCACCCTCCAGCCACCGACTGATATCCATCTCCCTACATACAGTAATACAGAGACGGCTGTCAATAAATGGCCAAAGGGTGGAGTAGATGGGGCTAGCCAGAACCCATGCATATTGAGGACTACTTCCTGTAGTCCTCTGTATGTGGCTGCTTGCTAATGAAAAGTGAAAGAGACAGTTCACTGTCAGCATGACTGTCATTACCTTATGCTGCCCTCGTAGGAGACATGAGAGTGCTGGCAAAGATAATTATAATACAAAATATTCCTGAAAGTGTAGTTGATGGAGTAACACAAGTCAACATGATGAAAATAACAAAGTTATCTACATTCCTTTACAAACGCACGGGATAGAGAATGTTAGACTTCAACGGATGAAGCTCCTTAACAACGGTTGGCAATATATTTGTGGTATGAAGGTCGGTTCAACAGAAGCAATGTTTAAGAGGAGCAGCGGACGGCTGCATAGCTTCACAGCTGCGTCCCTACAGGTTCTGCCAGTCACCTCATTTGGCTGGTAGCTCCCTCCGTTTACTTGCATTGGCTCTGGTTGCTTTTGGAGCTGAATACTAGTCCCCCGCCATGTGGGCGCTCAAGATAATGCAGTGCCAATGGCCGGCATGATGCTTCACTGTCCGATAGACACTGGCCACTTGATAGAGGATTAGCCTCGGGCTCCGAAGGAGACTAGAGCCATTGTGAGTAAATAGGGGTTGCTGAAGCCAAAATAAAGCCACCGGAGGAGCCAGCGGGGACGCGGCTGTAGAGTTATGCCTCCTGTCCCGCTGGCCAGAGGTTTTTAAAACTTTAATTAAATAAAAACACACTTATAACGTAGAATTTTCAGTTTCCCATACAGTAATCAATGACAATAGAGGAAGATCTCATATCTAAAATACAATTTAAAGGGGTTCTAATGTTTTAGTAAATAGAGATTAGCAAAAATGCTGATGCATAAATCTTAGACTTTAAGAGAAAATTTTATTTTTTTTAAATTGAAAATCCTCATTACTACATGTGGGATAAAGAAAGCCAATGCACTGGACTGTCCATGAACTGACCGTAACATCTATGCTAGCCTGACCAAGTTGAACTGGATGGACCTCTCAACCTTGTCAACTATGTTACCACCAGATCTGGTTTGTCCCGGCCAAGCACTTCCAATAGACTGACCAACCGCAGTGTTTACAACGGGCTGACGACTGGCTGACTGAAGTGATTACACACATGCAGATGCCACTAGAGGCTAAACAATTACTCGGATGTCTTTATCTTCTTAGTTGACAAATTTAGGGGCCAAATAATGTTGCTTGGTTACATTTGCAATCACTTCAGCCGGTCGGACGTTCTGTCTCAGATCCAACTCAAAGTTCTGTCCAAAAACCGGGCAGCTCAGTGGAAAGCGGACGGACCCCTTTATGGTCAAGGGGGTCCGTCCGGCGCTGTTCGGTCACGGGGATTCCTCTTTCCTGTTCCCTGAATGGAGCAGGTAAGCAGAACCCATAGCATGGATGTGAAACCTCCCTTAGTATGCCATCTGCATGCTGTAGAGAGCATAAAATAGGTCAAACCTCTTGTTGATATACAATGTCACTGAGAGTGTCTGTCGATTCCATTGAATCAAAAGGAGTCCTATCCATGCAGAATATCAGTATCCAGAACACTTTTTCAATAAAGGTCAATTAAAAAGTTTATTAGTGCTCAGTTTGCTAAAACTTTAGAACCTCTTTAAACAAGCTAAATAAGGCTTCATTCACACTGCGCTTCGAACCCCGTTTGGAGGTTCCATCTCAGGGCTCAGCCCGGATGGCTAAAAAGGGAATACAAGTGGAACCCTGACTCAAGGATCTTCTGTTATTAAGATGGGGCTTGCAGCTTGGGTCTTCATTCTGGTCGATTTCTGCTTTAGTCTGGCATCGGCACTCTTCTAGGTGGCCAAAATGCCAGACTTCAATGGAGACCTGCTAAAATGCTTAAAGCTTTGATCTAAGTTTTTGGAATCGCAGGCGATGGAGTCATCCAGCGTTTCATCTGGACCTTTTTAGCCACCTAGACGGAGCCCCTGGGGACAGAGCAACCCAATGGGATTCTGAGCACAGTGTAAATATAGCCTAACATGAAACAGACGCTTCATTAGAACCGGGAACATCAATATTTTTCTTTAATTTCATTTTGGCTGTATGGTTTGGTACCTCCTAACCTAGAAAAGAAAACTAGACCAACAAATAGACTTTAAAGCATGTAAATGAATTAGTATAAAACACAAGATAGCAGAGAATACAGCACCGGCTAAAGAGAAAGGTTATCGAGAAGGTCCAGCAGTTACCGGTATGTAATGCTAAATAGAGCTTTGAAATATGAGAAATGAATTAAAAATTACATTTTATAGGCAAAATTTAGTTTTACTCCCATACTTGTCTCTCTGTAGGGCTCTAAACGACAGCATGAAGAAAAGGAAAGAAAAAAACAGTAAGTAAGCTTACTCAGACAGTTGGAATCATTGAAACAGAACAGGAGTAGTTCTACTGGATACGGTAACGAGAGTTAAACCAACGAATCAAGAACTATCCAAATGTTACTAACTAGACATCACTAACATCAGTCCTCGGCCGCGGTCTTCACAACTGTAACTAATGTATCAAATAGAAGTGTAACATCTTCACTTACATAATATGTGATACAATTAAAGGGGTATTATGCTTTCAGCAAACAATGTGTATTCATTGGATAATGAACCGTGACTCTTCCTAGTCTGAATCATGGGATAATCACACACAGGCCCCAATTCATAAGGAGCCCTCGAGGAACAGACCCATAGAAGCAACGTGAGAGTGGAGAGGTTCCAAAAGTTGGACACAGTTTGTTTAGACTGAGCCCTCTGCCCGAAAATAGAACGAAATGTAAGTATTGATCTGTTTTAGGAGTTCTTGGAAGACATAGAAGCTTGTGATAAGACCTCTTATAGTTCCTTATACACAGGAGAGCCGACTATAGTGACAATAGTAACTCCTTTCATGCCCCAAATCACCAAGGACGTTCCCATCAACCTCAACCATCTAGTGATAATCGGCTCATCCTAGGATAGAGGAATACTTCCCATGGACATTCGTACGGTTTGCCTGCAGTAGATTCCATGGTAAAGACATTTCCAGCACCTCGAATAGAACCCTCTGCACACCTTTTACTGGGCACACGGCAATATCAAAAGCCAAGTGTATATTCCTCAAACTAAGAGCTGCTTGGTGACTCCCGCCGGCGAGAGGGGGCAGTGTGGATGAAAACTCTCAAGGTTTTTGTAGATAAAACTGCTAGATCCCGTGGATTTAAAGGGGTTTTCTGATCTCCGTAACATGGGTGGCAGTGGGAGGACGAGTTACATATAAAAAAACAACACCCATACTGACCTCCCAACAGCCGCGCTGCTCCCTCACCGCCAGCTCCAGTCCTCCAGTCTGCTATTTACCCCGGCAGCAGCGGTCACATGGGCTGTTTTTACCCACCCAACAAGGCCAGAAGAAGGCTGATTGAACCGGTCAATGAGCATCACAACTGAATCATAGAGCAACTAAAGAAGATGGCCTTGTCTGATGACTCGCCTCCTGCATTAAGTATACGGCAGAGGGCATGTCCAACACTTACCTGAAGAAGGCGGCGAGCCAGCCGAAGCAGTGTGCCACTCTGGGCAATGCTGTGCTGCTAAATATTGACATGTACCGCCTGCCTAAACATTGTGGCTGACCCATTCTATCCCTTCATGATATTCTCTAATAGAACAGGGAAATGCAAATATGGTTTACAAAAAACTATTTATGAAATCTACTGGAAGCAGCAAAGTCAATGGAGGCCATACCTTGCGTCTTTACCCCCTCGGGGTGGATATAACTTATATACAGGATATGCACACTCTGTATACATACACATGTATAGATGTGGCAAAGTTTTACTCTTTCTGTGTAACAGTTTATTTTTTATTTCAATGGCTTTTGCTATGATAACGAGGTTCTCTAAGACTTTTACTAATGATCATCAAGGGTCTCCTGCTCAGGATCCCGATCCCTGCTGGTCAAATGCTTCCTGACAGTATGGACAGTGCTTGAAGCAGAGAGCTCTGTCTGTATTTCAGCAGCCTATATAGTACGGCAGGTATAGCTCCCATTGAACAAGTCTAAGACCCTTCAACAGTGATGTCACTGTGTTAAGGCCCCCATTGTGTTAAGGGAATCATGGCTGAGGAACACTTCCAACTCTGAAGTAGTCTGCGATGATTGAAGTTAGTACTTCTGCACAACATACGTAAGTGAGGCCAGCCTCATTAAAAGCTGAAATGTGTGGTGTGCACACCATAAATGACTTGTTAGTCAGCAGGCCTGCTGTCACAGTACTGAAGATTCAAGCCATATTCATTTGAACAGTAGTGTTTAACAGAGGCTCGAACCATTGGTAGTGGACTATTATTGAGTAAGTAGAATCAAGTCTGGACATTTACAGACACTAATGGTAGAATTTTATCCAAACTGGTTCTGGAATCCGCAGTGATTAGCCGTTCCATTACCCTGTGCCTTATTCATACTGTATGTTGTCCATGTTGTGATTATACCATGAGGCAAAATGAGCCCCCTGCCACAGGAGGCACCTCTTAGAGGGAAGAGGGGGGTGCAGCAGACAGGAGAAGTGAAGAGGTTAAGGACTTACAATATGTCATGAGGGGTGGAGAGTGAAGATCTTGTGATGATTGAGTTTGGAGTGGGAGTTTATAGCTAGGGTGATGCTGGGAGTTGTAATTCTTTGTTCTTATACCTTCTAACTTCCCACTCTAATAGCCTGGATGTGCTGAGAGTTGTAGTTGTCTTATACTCCCTCCCTGTAATGTCTTCTAATATCAGTTAGTGACATGCTGGGACTTATAGTTCTCCCTCTTATATCCCTCCCCCATAATTTCCTCTGTTAACCCATACTGTCCTGGACATACTGGAAGTCGTAGTTCTTTCTTCCTATACAAGGGAGAAAATGGGGACATATGCCTCTGGCCAATCCACGATCTCCCTGCTCTAGAACCCCGAAGGTGCACCCCATTAACTCCCCACTGCTCTAAAGCATAACCATAGGTGTGGCCATCCGCTCTAGACCCTCAGAGCGCTGCCTGGTCACTCCTTACTTGACTTAGGCCACCAGGAATGTGTCTTTCACTGCCCAAGTGTGCCAGGAGTGTGGCCACCAACCTTTTTAGTGTTTCTGAAACCCATGGTAGGTCTCCCTTAGGGAATCTTCGCACGTAGCCAATAAGCTGAGGGTTTGCTGCAGTGTATTACAGCAGCCATTGGCATGGAGATGTCAAACGTCCTGTTCACATGCTGCGATAACCCGCAGCGTAGATTGACCCTCTGTGCAGATTTTACATTTCCAGCACGTCAACTTTTGGTACAGATTATCAGTTATCACCTCCTTATGGAACCCGCGCGGGAGATCTGCAAATCAGGCCGCTCGTAGGGATGTGTGGGCATCTGCAAACTAATTAAAGCATGCGGATCTGATTTGCGGACCTTTTGGTTCAGAAAACAAATCGCAGCATGCTCCATTTTTCTGTGGATACCGCACTGACGGCTTCCATTAATGTCAATGTAAGCCGGCCGATCCGCGGCACACCTACAGCTGATACTGCAGACGTGCCGCGGATCCGTGGGAAAGCAGGAGGTTTAAGAAAAAAGTATTGTGCATGCGTGCGGCGAGCATCCACCGTGCAGAAGTTAGAAGATACGGCCGGGAAGGAGAAGACCTACAAAGGATCCGGACAGGTAAGAAAAATGTCCATGGCTGTAGGCAGGGTAGGATCCCGCTGCCAGCTCAAGCGGGTGGAATCCGACCCACCCATGGGCATGAGGCCTTAGTGGGTGAAATCTGCATGCTACCTGCAGATTTTAACATGGATTTTAGTGTGGATCTCAAACCCGCCACATGTGTATACCGCCTTTAAGGGGTCGCAGTATAAAAAAAGAGCAGAAAACGTCCTAGAATAAAAAAAGAAATCAAGCAGGGCTCACCTCCTCGGTCTCCTTCTGATCCAGTGCAGATGCTCTGGCGGACACTCGCCGGTCTTTGCTTACAGGCTGCCAGTGATCGTGTGCTCTTACGGCATATGACTACTGCAGCCAATCACTGGCCTCGGTGGTTTTTTATTTCAGGACAATTTCCTGCAGCGTTCTTGTAACTACTGGCTAAGAGCCGGTGCGGGGCAGCCTCCGGCTCACCAGGATCGGCATATGCTAGCAGATGGTGTTGTCTTTGGGGGTACAGGGTCTTCTTTACAGGGGCTTTGTCATTGGGGTCCTCCAGTGGAAAACCCAGCTCAACATCCTTGGCCTTGAGGAGACGCTCAGCATCCTGCCGTCCATTACTACTGACCGCTTCATATTCCGGCTCCCAGTATCATTCACAAAGGAATGAGCATGGGAACCAGCTTTATTACTGGCGGAGGGCTCCTCTCTCTCCCCGAGGGCTGGGGGGGGGGGGGGGGCAGCACATATACTTTACCCCGTTGCCTCCCCGGCTATCTCACAGCAACAGACTAGCCTCAGCTCAACTAGCTGCAGACTTCCTCACCGTCGGCTTTCGCTTGTTGTGTTCTCGGAGTCCTCTCACGCCGCAGGGCAGGGACTGTCCCTTTAAGGCACACCTTGGTAACCAGTGTGACATGGGTTGCCCTCACCAGCACTCAGGGGGCACAGACTGGGACAATTTATGTTAAGACAAAACCCATAAAAAATAAATAAATCAGCAGCGGTTATCAACAAGATGTTCCCCCCTACAAACGTCTATTGGGGGATTTAAATGCCGCTGTCATAAGTGTCAGCGGCATTTAAAGGGTTAACGGCTGCGATCAGCATTCATATTGATCGCAGCTGTAAGAAACAGCCGGCAGCCGCATTGTAAGGAGCAGCATTGTCTCCTGAACCCCCTTCATACAATCCCCCAGTGCAGCGGACATAGCTGCATGCTCCTTTGTAACTTGTACATAGAGTTGTCAGTATAAGTCTCAGTAGCAGAGTAGTCAGTAAAGCCGGACCGACGGCCTACACTGCACTGAACAGATAGTCCAATCACGTAGGTCCCACTATTGGAATTGGCTGATTCCCTTCATAGAGTTAGATGTGAGTTGCGCCGGAGATTATCACGGACCCCCTGTCCGTGTGCTGTTCGATGCGCGCAGGCAGTGGCCATTGCATGGGATATTAAGGCCTTAGTCCAGCAGTTAGAAGCCAAGTATTCCCGTACCAGAGAAAAAAATGAACATCCTCCGACACATTTCGAACTTAAAGGGGTTTTCCAGTGAAATACTATTGATGACCTATCATCAGGGTAGGTCATCAATAGTTGATCTTCAGGGGCCCCGACTGATCAGTTGTGCAGGCGTATGCACCAATAACAGAGGTCGGAGCAGAAGCAGCGGAAGTCTCCACGCCGACCTCTGTGTAGTGGCCGGCGCTTGTAACTGCAGGCACAGCTCTCATTGAAATCAACATGAGCTGGGCCTGCAGTTACCAGCGCCGGCCACTACATGTGAGGTCGGTGTGGAGTCTTCTGCTCTGACCTCTGTTATTGTGGCACTGACAGCATGCGCCTGCATAGCTGATCACTCAAGGTCGCGAGGGACGGACCCCGACTGATCAACTATTGATGACCTATCTTGATGATCGGTCATCAATAGTATTTCCACGGAAAACCCCTTTAACCTAGAGCCCTAGTGGTAGCACAGGCGTATGTCCCATAGACCGGCTGCATAGTACTAGTGTTATCAATATAACTGCTGCACATCCAAGGATATTTACATATTTCTTTTAACGGACTTGGTACAAACATTAGAAATGCAAATAAGTTTAACAGCAATAACATGTTGGAATCCCATGGGATGTAAATGGACAATTAGAAACAATAAACTACAACCCCCCAGTGGGTATGTCAAAACAGTCGGTAATGCAGCATGACTCCACCCTAGAGGCGCCTTCGTTCGGAGATGGAAGATGAAATATACCTCTCAGTTAGATGACCCAGATCTCCACCTGATGGAACTGATTGCTCTCCTGTAACACTACTGCAGGACACTGGCCATTTCTAATATCCCTCTCTTTATGAGTTAGTAAACCCATTTATGGTTTCCTTGAGCCTATATCATCGGCTCTCTTTAACATCATTGTAGGCCCATCTGAAGTCTTCATTAGTTACATCTTGCCCACTGTAATGAAGATTTAAAAGTTCCGTTCATATAACAGCCATCGTGGTTCCACTACATGGATGTGAGGAGAGCCAATAAAATAGCCTCAAGGAACCACAAATGGATTTGCTAAGTAATAATGTAAGCCTAGGGGTATCGGACAGTTAGCTAGGTCTTGTTCTACATGTGTATTATTGGAGTTAGCAAAACCAGCTTCACATTATAATCCCCAGCTCAACCCAAGATCTTTGACAAAGAGATGGGGTGTTAGGAAATGCACTAGAATGCTAATCCACCCCTTCAGTCCAAACAACAGCGATACAGATTAGAAAGTGCATGTGAGTGTATGATTATCCTTGGGAGCACGGGGTCATGCGGATGAATCCACCATTGTCTCCTTCTATTCACCAACTAGATGCTGTCTGAGTCGTTTCCCCATTATTTCTCCATTCCCTCTACTTCCTATTTATTCCTAACCAGAACAATACAAAGACCCCCAATGGCTTTGTGGAAGTTGGAATTATGATAGAACATATGACAACATTTCCACAAATCCATTAGGGGTCAGGATAAATTTGGTGTTTATTGTAAATACACATTGAGGACTAAACATAAGGATAATGGTGAAGGTTGTAATGGGAATCTGTTGGAGACATTTGGGGAATTGGAGGTAATTGAAGCATTCTGCAACAATGGGGGATTCCATCTCTTTCCCATTACTTGGCATTGGGTCTAGTCCCAAAAGGTCTACCTTTCTATAGGTCATAATTGATGCCTTTAATGAGAAATGTGTTTTTTTGGATAAATAGTCTTCTATTTTGCTGGAGTTTATCATACAGAAGAGACAAGACATAGTTGGAGAAGTCTAGTGAGAGTTTACATAACGGATTAAATACTTTCTACAAAACAAGTAAATATATGAAATATCAAGAACGTATTTTTGTAAGAAACTCGACCAATTAGAAAGATAAATAGTTAATAAGAAAACAAAAACGTTGTCTTGTAATATTAGCATGAAGGGAGGCGCTCCCATGGCTCAACCATAAGGTCAAATCTACATTGTATCAACTAAGTATGGATTTATTGTATTGGATCAGGAGTCCTCATCCCCTTTCTTAGAACACAGCCCATTGCAATCAAGTCCAGGCTTACAACAGCCAATCCGTCAATATGACAATCACAGGGCTCAGAACAGACTCCCGTATATACATAAAGGGCCAAACAAATACCAGTCAAAACCCTGGAGTCAATCACCAAGGAAACCACAGAGAGAACAAAGAACATGGGGGGGGGGGGGGGGGCACAACAAAAAGCCAATAACACAAGTGAAGAAACAACCAAACATAATAACAGCAGAAGTCTGGCAAATCTCTGTAGAACTTCATGTGTGGTCACCAAGAAAGACAATCAAAGAGATCGAAGTAGGGGCGCGGTAAGAAGAAGAGGAAGTACCTCAACATAAAATAGGGAAACTGAGAGATTAGAACCAGCTCATATTCTTTAATTCAGTGCTGTACAAATAATGACTAACCCGACATCATTGATCAATAAAGCTTTACAATTTGTCAACCGGTGGAGAAACATATACATAAAACATTATATAAAGCATCGAGAGAAGATAAGGAGCGAGTACTGATGGAAATGTAGCTTCTAAGACAGGAAGTGGGAGGGGAAACTCTAGCAGAGCGCAGTGGGAGAGGACTTGTGAAATGTGAGGAAGGCAATGAAAGAGTTACAGGAGAACTTTAATATCACTCTTCAGCCATCCAATCAGAGTGGGAGGAGCGATGACGGACACTGACACGGATGAACAGGAATGTAGAAAAGGAATGTTTATGGAAAGAGGCGTGATCTAAAAGTCTATTGGAGGAACAAGAGTTTTGGTTAATTCCGTCTTCTTAGCTCTGGGGGTCGGTTCACAACACCAACAATATATATTTTTAAGGTTTTCCAATTTCGCACAATAAAAATCCGTTTTATTTGGAAATTATATGTTTTATTGACACCCTATATGGCTGTTTTTGATTAGTTTTATTACATTTTTTACTTTTATTACATTTTTTAAGTAGCAAAATGAACAAAGCGAATATTTTGGCTTGTTTTTTTATAGCGTCTGATATGTGAGATAAAAAGTGAGGGACAATACCAAATATGGGTTTTTTTTCTACATTTCTGCCAAAATTTTAAACGGGTTGGGAAAGTGCACAAGAAGGTTTGTTTTATACTATTTGATTTACATTTTTATGTCCGTGAACCTGCGATGCTAGGACCTCTCGTAATACACCCCTGTACTGCAATGCATTATTGCCTATCATATAACGGGCACACAGTATTTCTGCAGGGTTACGTACAATGCCTGTTATGTTTTTTTAAGCATTTCTGCTATTTGTGCCACCTCTAGTGGTCTGATGTAACTGTTATACGTCTCCCCATAGAGCAAGGCACCCCAACAGGTCATGTTTTCAGGATATCCTATAGTAAGAACACCGGTGGCAATGTCTTTGGCGCTAACAATAATTACATCACCTGTGTAATATTTAGGAAATCTTGCAAATAGGACCTGTTGGGGTCCCTGAGGACTGTTGTTGGGAAACACTGCCATAGAGTATAATGGTCTGGGCTGTAATTGGCTTCGGTGACACATGGGGTGTGAGGACATCTGGAGGACTCAGACACATAGAGAGGTGTAGTTCCCACCAGACGTTGTTGCAGTGAGAAGGCAGCTGCCAGTTGGGTGCTGTACCAAGTCATATGGCCTATAGCTGTTTGGGCTACGGCCTGTAAGAGAAAGCTAAAGAAGAGGATTTGCAAATTCTGTGGTATCCCCAAACCATCGGGATTGATTGAGTTTCGGCCTCTCACATCTGTAACTATCTGTTTGCCCTGCTGCTGCCATTGCAAGCATGTGTATGACATCGTCGATGTCGGGGATTTGTTGTAAGGACTCTGTCCAGTAACCTATGTGAGTGGAAATCGGCAGACTTTGTCCACATTTGCGTAGTGCAACGTAGAGGAGCTGCTGGATAAATTCAGACTAAGTGGATAACATATGGACTCGATTCCGCCATGTTTGTTTGTGGGACTGTCTGTGCTCAAGTGTCTCTTATTTCTCGGACTATTAATGCAAACTTATTAGGAGACTCTCCTCAGTAACGAGGGTTAAGAACTGTAGTTATTATGGACTGTTGTGAAACGTTCAAAAGCCTGACACCTCGGATATCTTGGAAGATCTCTTGTCATTTCCACTCCAGGCTTTAATCAAAACCGCTTGATCAAGCTTGGCTGAGGGTCTGTAACTCGTGTGATGATTCCATAGTGAGGAGAGAAGTCCTTCCCTACGACTGGTTGTATATGCCAGCAATTAGGAGGCAGCATGGGAAATAGGTAAGCCCCTATCCTTGAAACTAAAAGAAAATGCAATTTCTTCTCATTTTATTGAGTGGGTCCTACTTGCCAATGGGGCCCATACACTCAGCGGCTCTCCAGATATTAGCCCCCTGGATCATTGGAAGCATGGGAACCATAAAGATACAGTTTTCTACAGGTCTACTGGGACGTGGAGGTAAAAGGGGAGTCCGTCCAGACTTCACTATTCACCAGGTAAGTCCTATATATATTTGTCTACCTCCATATAGTTATCTTGCTCGACCCAGGAGTGCCATCCTAATATCTTTTTTATCCTTGAATCTAGGTAGGGCACCAGCACCACCCAGGGGCTCCCACTGTAGATGGGATGGGCTCAGCTTCTGAGAAAGCACCGGATCTACCATCCTCAGACCAGGATGTAAGTCTGCATGCATTTCTGGGTACCTCTTCTCCCCCAGAACATAAATATCTGCCCTTGAATGGGAATGAGGCCAGTTTCCCACAGCTGAGAAACTTGTGCGACATTTGTGCACTGCAAGACGCTCAAATCTCACGCAAATATGAATGGGTTCGTATATGAACAGGTTGCCCATTGTTTTCATTACAGACTTCTTGCTAAATCCCCATGTGATGCTGTTTAGAACATAAGGGATGCGTATGTTACCAATATTTATCTGTTTTCGCTCTGTCCCAACAGCAGCATAAGCTTTTTGCTATAATTACATAGTGCTACCTTATAGTAAACACAAGGTGAAAAGGGCTTGATCTTCTATTGATAGGCTCAAGTGACTCTAGTTAATTGGTGTTTTATTTGATTAATTAAAAACTCCATCTCTCCTAATATTAGATGGGCAAAAATAACCCTCATATTATGCTGCTGTTTGGATTAACAAAAACAGATTGTTAGAAATCTATTGTAGTGGTCCAGAGTTGGAGGGGCCCCTCCATTAGGTTGAATGTGTTTGTCTAGTGCAATGGTGTTGTCAGCGTCTTTTGTGTTGTATGCATTTGATGTGTATTGCACCTCTGCAGCACTGAATGGGTTAATGTCTGGGTTATGTCTGAGAAATGTATCTTGTTGTGTGTCATGTGACCCTGTGATATATATGTGTTTGCAAGGTGGATGCAAGTGAGTCTAGTCTAGGAGGCTTCTTGCAAAAGAGAGCGTGAGAATAGGAGTAGTCTGCTCACACACAGCCACTGCCTTATCGGCTGGTGTGTGTAGGTATGGAAGAAGCTGAGCGATTCCCTGATGTGTGGCCCGGGATTACTCTGCCTGGGATGTACGGAGCTACCATTAAGTACCACGGGAGAAGAGGAATCGTTGTTGGTCGTGTTCTGGCACAAGAAGCGTGTGTACTGTTAGAGGGTTGAAGAGAGAGAAAGAGTTGCCCGGGAGCGGGATCACACAGATAACTCGGCTGTGGATTGTCCGGATTGCCCCGTGCATCGTCCCTGTCACACGCTCTTCTCTTGCTGTATCTGTGTCAATCTACTGTTGGACTGTTTTTTCAAGTTGCAGTAAACGGACATTACCGATTGTTTCTGGTTTGTCCATAAAGTTTATCCCTGTGTGTGGACTATTTTATTCCATCATCGAGATTCGCAACAGAGGACAGAATGGTGGCGTCACGAGTGACAAGAGGACTATAGGTAACCTCCGCGTACTGTTCCTTGTGACCTCCCCCAGCAGTAACTGGGACGGGTCCCGCACTACCCCCAAGGGAGGAGATGGTAGCGCCACCGTGACAAGAACCTTATCTATCCCCGCCATCTCCTCGGCTGTGGGCCCGCTCCTCGGATGCTGCATTATGATTATACCATAAGAGGATTTAAAAAAAAACAAACTAGAAATTGTGCAGAAAACAAGCCCTTCTACAACTACATCTTTTGGAAAATGAAAAAGTTATGCCTCTTGGAATGTCCTGAAGAAATATGTGAAAAAAGAAAAACATCCTTAAGACCCAAAATAGGGCTGAATTTAAGTAAAGTTTAAGCATTGTATAATGAAAAGTTATACAATTTTTCAAATTTTTTCTAGTTTTTCAACATGGTTGACCTGTGAGGTCACACATTGTGCGGTTCACTAGCTTCTAGGATCAGCAACAGGCAGATGTAGGTTGGGGCCAATTGCTTGATTTAGATCTAGGGTTCCTGGTCTTGACCGTCCATGCAAAAAAAAACAAAAACATCTGCCTAAAAATTTAATATCCCATAATACCTGCTAGGGAACCTTGATGATGTCACCAAATGTGCCCTCCATCAGAGGAGAAGCAGAAGTACTAAAGATAAGTGCTACATAAATCAAAACATGCGTGAGCGTGCCAGCTGAGTGAGTGTGCGTAGCTGTCTGTACAGTCTTCTAAAGTGTGCTGTGTCATAAGTGTGTGACTTGGGATTAGGGACTTTGGATTCAAGGACTTTGGAAGATTCACTTTTATTTAATTACTGCTAATTTATGTGAAATTTATGCCGGCATATTTTAATCTAATCTATTTGTACGATTTCATTTAGAATGACTGACAATGCCGTACAATGTACATCTTGTGCCATGTATGCAGTCCTTGAACAGCCATTCAAGGATTCTTGTTGTACGAGATGTGAGCATGCTGTGCATATGGAAACCCAGATACTGATCTAAATGCACAGCTCGCAACACTGAGTGCCATTGGCACCATGAAAAAGAGCTTGCTGCTCAATGAGCAGGCAGTCACTGGGATAGATATGGGGGTGTATGGTAGCATGGGAGGGCTGTTAGAAGGAGGGATAGAGGGAAGAGAACCAGAGAGGCTAGTCCTGAACTGGCACACTTCAACAAGTTTGCAAAAATGGTAGATGGGGGGGATGCCATTGCAAGATTTGCATTGCTGCAGCACGAGATGCCCTCTGACCACCAGGGGCATTTCTGGTCCAGTAAGAAGCCAAAAAGGAGTGCAGAGCAGGCTAGACAGCTCTTGTTAGTGGGATACTCAGTTATTATGGGGACAGACAGGGCAATCTGCCA
Organism: Eleutherodactylus coqui; assembly: GCF_035609145.1. Taxonomy (NCBI): domain Eukaryota; kingdom Metazoa; phylum Chordata; class Amphibia; order Anura; family Eleutherodactylidae; genus Eleutherodactylus; species Eleutherodactylus coqui. Next base: position 224,301,473 of record NC_089843.1, read on the forward strand.
CAAAGACCATGATCGTCGAATGGTGTGTCGTCTACCTGATGCTTAAGTTTGACACTTTAAAGATCAGGTTGACAAGGAAGGGCTGGTGAGGATCCAGCGGTCATGATACCCATTGCTACCAATGACAAAGTTAAATGTAGGTGGAAGGTCCTTAAAAACAATTTAACTAGGAACTAGGATGTAAGCTTAGGACAAGGACCTCCTCTGAAATACTTCTTTGCACCACATGCCATATCAGATAGGCAGAGGGAGATTAGGGTGGTAAAGAAGTGGCTCAAGGTTTGGTGTAAAAAGGAGGGATTTAGATTCCTGGCAAACTGGGCTGACTTCGCTGTTGGCTACAGGTTCATAGAATGATAGAGTTGGAAGGGACCTCCAGGGTTATCTGGTCCAACCCCCTGCTCAGTGCAACCCCCTGCTTTGTTTAAAAACTTCCCTTGAAGGAGAACTCAGCACCTCCCATGGCAATCTGTTCCACTCATTGATCACCCTCACTGGACAGGTTCTACCATAGAGATGGGCTGCATTGCAATGGGGAGGGTGCAGCTGTGCTGGGACAGAAGATGACTAGAAGGTTGGAGGAGTGTTTAAATTAGTGACTTTTGGGCGGCAATCACGTGGTTGGGGGGGAGGACAGTGTAAGCAGTGATCTAGGACTAAGTAATGAGAATGGGGGTGGAGCGGTGGGAGGGGTTAGTACAGTTAGAACTAGCAGAATAGTTAATTGAGATACACTTAAAAAAATAAACAAAACCTTCGAAACTGTATGGAGACTAATGCTAGAATTCTGACCAATAAAGTTGACAAACTGAAAGTAATAATGTCTGAGAAAACAAGTTAAAATATATTTTATTATAATCGCTATTTGCCAGGTGCCCCCCTCCCATCCCCTTTTCCATCTCCACTCTTGCACCCCTGGTATTCTGTCAGGTGCATTGGTTGATATTAGGTCCAAAATGGCCGTCCTTCTAGTCAGGACCTGTACAAGTTGGGTAAGGTAATTATCTTTGGTAACTGACAGAAACTTGTTACTTTTAAGAGATCCACAGGTTAAAGTCCCCCATAGTAATTACCCCATTGTGATTTGCTGCTTCTTCTATTAGATTTTCAATGGCCTCTGTTATATTTGGTGGCTATAAAGAGCCCCTATGAGGATTTTATTATTGTTTTTCCCTCTATGTATCTCTACCTATACAGACTATGCATATTCATCTCCCTCACATATATTTTCCCATAGTGTGGGCTTTAAGCAGAAAGACAAACTTTTCCCCTTTCCAGTTTTTACGATCCCTTCTGAACAGACTGTAAACCTGTAGGTTCAACGCCCAGTCACAGCTTTCATCCAACCAGGTCTCAGTTATTCCCACTATGTCATAGTTATAAGAGCGCTACGAAAATACTAAACTTTAGGAAGGTAAAGTCCTCAGAAATAAGAGTACAGACAATAAATGGGAAATGTTTAAAAACATCTTAAAAACTTACTGTGAGTGATTAATACCTTACAGAAATAAAAGGGTTAGGAGTAGGAGAAAACCAAAATAAAGATGTAAAGGGGGCAATAAATAACAAAAAGAAAGAATGTAAACTACTAAAACAAGAAGGCAGCGAAGAAGCACTAAAAACCTGTAAAAAAAAAAATATATAAAAAGCAGATAAAACCAGCAAAGATGAAGACAGAGAGACTTATTGCCAAAAAAAAGTAAAAGTAACCCTAAACTAATTACATAAACGGTAAAAAGCTTAATACTGAATAATGTAGGAAAAATTGTAGAAGTTGATGAGGGGAAAGAAAATCAATTAAATTGTTTTTTCTTAAGTATAATCGCAGAGGAAAATTACAATTCCAGATGAGATGCAGAGTGATAAAGTAAACTCTCCACTAAATGTCACCAGTTTAACCCAGGAAGAAGTGCAGAGCTACCGTAAAATAAACAAATTGCCAGGTCCCAATGGCATACACCCCCAGTTATAGTAATGTGATAGACAGACCATTGGTCCTTATATTTAAGTGCTCTATAATAATGGGGTCTGTTCCATTGGATTTGCGTATAGCCAAATCTTGTGCTGATATTGAAAAAGCAGTCAAAAAACGAACCTGGAAACTACAGACCAGTAAGTCTCACTTCTCTTGTGGGCAAAATGTGTGAAGGGTTTCTAAGAGATGCCATCCTGGAGGACCTCAAGGACAATGGCTGTAAAACTCTGTATCAGCATGGGATTATGAAAGATCCCTCCTGTCACACCAACCCGATCAGCGTCGACAAGGAGGTAAGCTCTAGACTGGACCAGGGAGAGTTGATACTGTACCGCATAAAAGGTCCGTATATAAAATGAGAATGCTTAGTCTGGGTGAGCATGTGTGTGAGTGGGTAAGTAACTGGCTCAATGATAGAAAGTAGAGGGGGGTTATAAATGGTACATACTCTGATTGGGTCACCATTTTGGCAGAAAAGTGGTAAATGAGGTTTAACACTGATAAATGTAAGGTTCTGCACATGGTCGGAGAAAATACATGTCACCATTACACACTAAATGGGAAACCACTGAAAAACATTGACATGGAAAAGGACTTGGGGGTTTTAGTTAGCTGTAAGCTTAACTAGAGGAATCACAGTCTGCCAGCTGCTGCCAAGGCAAATATGATCATGGGGCATCAGAAGAAGTCTAGGGGCTCATGATAGGAACATTGTTCTTTCTCTTTACAAGCCACTGCTCAGACCACACATGGGATATTGTGGACAGTTTTGGGCACCGGACTCAAGAAGGACATATCAGAGCTTGAGCGGGTACAAAGGGGGCAACTAAAGTAATAAACAAAATGGGCAGACTACAATACCCAGAGAGGTCATCAAAATTGTGATTATTAGGTTTAAAAAAAATACGGCTGAGGGCTGACCTAATAACTATGTATAGATATATCAGAGGACAGTACAGAGATCTCTCCTATCATCTATCATTCCCAGGACTGTAACAAGGGGGCGCTCTAATAACTATGTATAGATATATCAGGGGTCAGTACAGAGATCTCTCCAATCATCTATTATACCCAGGACTGTAACAAGCGGGCGCTCTAATAACTATGTATAATATATCAGGGGTCAGTACAGAGATCTCTGCCATCATCTATCATACCCAGGACTGTAACAAGGGGGTGCTCTAATAACTATGTATAGATATATCAGGGGACAGTACAGAGATCTCTCCAATCATCTATTATATCCAGGACTGTAACAAGGGGGCGCTCTAATAACTATGTATATCAGGGGTCAGTACAGAGATCTCTGCCATCATCTATTATACCCAGGACTGTAACAAGGGGGCGCTCTAATAACCATGTATAATATATCAGAGGTCAGTACAGAGATCTCTCCCATCATCTATTGTACCCAGGACTGTAACAAGGGGGCGCTATAATAACTATGTATGACTATATCAGTGGTCAGAACAGAGATATCTCCCATCATCTATTATACCCAAGACTGTAACAAGGGGGCACTCTAATAACTATGTATAATATATCAGGGGTCAGTACAGAGATCTCTCCCATCATCTATTATAGCCAGGACTGTAACAAGGGGGCGCTCTAATAAACATGTATAATATATCAGGGGTCAGTACAGAGATCTCTCCCATCATCTATTATACCGAGGACTGTAACAAGGGGGCGCTCTAATAACTATGTATAATATATATCAGGGGTCAGTACAGAGATCTCTCCCATCATCTATTATAGCCAGGACTGTAACAAGGGGGCGCTCTAATAAACATGTATAATATATCAGTGATCAGTACAGAGATCTCTCCCATCATCTATTATACCCAGGACTGTAACAAGGGGGCGCTCTAATAACTATGTATAGATATATCAGGGGTCAGTACAGAGATCTTTGCCATTATCTATCATACCCAGGACTGTAACAAGGGGGCGCTCTAATAATTATGTATTATATATCATGGGTCAGTACAGAGATCTCTCCCATCATCTATTATACCCAGGACTGTAACAAGGGGGCACACTAATAACTATGTATACATATATCAGGGGTCAGTACAGAGATCTCTCCCATCATCTATTATAGCCAGGACTGTAACAAGGGGGCGCTCTAATAACGCGTTCAGGTAAACTTTTGAGCGATCATCTTTGCAGTGTAAATGCACCCTAAAGGTGCATTCAGACGACCGTATATCAGCTGGGTTTTCACGCCCAGCCTATATACGGTGTCTCTCTCTGAAGGGGGAGGAGGCTGGAAGAGCCAGGAGCAGTGCTCTGAGCTACCGCCCCCTCTTCACCCCCTCTCCGCCCCTCTGCACTATTTGCAATGAGAGGAGGCGGAACGGGGGCGGGGCTACGTTTTGGGAATTAGCTCCACCCCCGTCCCGCCTCTCCTCATTGAAAATAGTGCAGGGGGGTGGAGAAGAGGCGGAGAGGGGGCGGAAGCTCAGAGTACTGCTTCTGGCTCTTCCAGCCTCCTCCCCCTGCAGAGAGAGACGCTGTCTATCGGCTCTGCGTAAAAACCCAGCTGATATATGGCCGTCTGAATGCACAATAGGAGCTCACCAACAGAGAACAGGAGCAGGAGTCTAACCCTCTAACCTTCGCATTCTCCAAGTCCGGCTCACTTAACTTGTGCATCTGTTCCTCTTTGTTGCAGAAATTTCTGAGACTGAACCATTTATCTGAGCGGGCTTGTAGAAAACGATGTGCTTGCCATAGAATCAGACCCATTCAGGGGAACAGAACCCATCTTAGGGCTTATTTAGATGACCGTATATCGGCTCGGTTTTCACGCCGAGCCGATATACGGTGTCCTTGTCAGCAGGTTGGGGGGGGGGGGAGATGGAAGAGCCAGGAGCAGGAACTGAGCTCCCGCCCCCTCTCCGCCCCTTGCCACTATTTGCAATAGGAGGGGTGAGATGGGGCGGAGCTAAGTATCGGCGCTTAGCTCCGCCCCAAGTTCCACCCCTGTTCCGGCCCTCCCATTGCAAATAGTGGCAAGGGGCGGGGAAGGGGCGGGAGCTCAGTTCCTGCTCCTGGCTCTTCCATCCCCCCCTGCAGACAAGGACACCATATATCAGCTCGGCGTGAAAACCGAGCCGATATACGGTCGTCTAAATAAGCCCTTAAGTTGCGGAAATTTCTGCCACGAATCTACCGCATGCGAATCCACCGTTAGGCTCTGGTAGTAACACGTCCATGTGCATTCACAGGCAACAGCAGGTATCTAAACATATCAAGTATATTGCTTCGCATTACGGCGGTCTCTCAATATACAATATTTGGTTCTGCAACAACCATTGTATATATATAGTGACACTGAAGGGGTTAATAATGGACAGTCGCTATATTTCGCCTGGATTCAGATTTTATGCCCATTAGGTATGAAGGGAAAAAACAGGGTGTGACGTGATCTCCAGCAAAGGCAGTTGCTGGAGATGTTTGTGTAAAACATGTTTGGGCCTGGTTTGTTTTGGAATGGATGGCAGGCTTGGTAGTGGGGCTGTCCATTCCACTTCCTCCACTCCAGGTCTTATTATGGGGAGGCAAGCTCCTCAGGTGCAGAGGCTGGGTAGTTAACCCAGTCCATAAAGTCTGCAAAGCTGCAGACAGAGTGGAGGTCGGGGCAGCTAGACATGCTGGAAGCTGCTGGTCTCAAGGGATGCTTTATCCCTGACCAAGGGAAAAACTGGACTTTGCGGGGTGTTCCTGCAGCGAGCTGTCTATATAGTCAGGGAAGGACGCTGTCTAGCTAGTGCTGGAGAAGCAGGATTTTGTTTAGGCCTGAAGTTAAGGCTGTATTCTGTGTCTTTTATGAACTTTTAATAAAGCCAGGCCAAGCCTGTATGGAGTATATCCGTGTGGTGGCCTCTGCCTGCCGTTCACACTGCAACCCCGCGCTCTCCCTGAGCTGACTACCCCACTATATATATATATATATATATACACACACACACACACAAACAGACACATTGTGTATAACTATCTACCCCACTATATATATATATATATATATATATATATACACACACACACACACAGACACATTGTGTATAACTATAGGAGAATTCTCTCATCAGAATAGTCATACGGCATTGTTCATCCTGACCTCATCTATATATACTGTATATAAAACTGAATGTCTGTCTGTCTGTTTGTCCTTTATGCGCTACTACACCGATCGCCATGAAACTTTGGGAAGTTGTTGAGTACACTCCTGAGAAGATTATAGGCATAGTACATATGCTACGATAAATGGCGCGCGTGCGTCGTCGACAGTTACGCCCCCCCCCACGTAGATCGTTTGATTTCCATCACTGCCACTAATTCTCTCACTTCCCGATGTTGTAGAAACATGAAATTTGGCACGAGTATTGATTATGTCATAAATAGGAAAAGTTAATGGGTCCCAACTCGATTATTCAATTCTATGCGCCAAAGAATTAGTGTCCAAATTTTACGTACGGAATCTAATTCTCTCACTTCCTGATATATATAAATGAATGTCTGTCTGTCTGTCTGTCCTTTATGCATTACTACACCATTCATCCAATTGCCATGAGACTTTGGGAAGTTGTTGAGTACACTCCTGGGAAGGTTACTGGCAAAGTACATCTATCCTACGATAGGTGGCGCGCGTGCAAGCATCGTCGACAGTTATGCCCCCCAGACAAAGATCGTTTGATTTCCATGTCAAGCACAAAAGCAAAAGGCATTACGAGCAACGGGAGGCGTGTTCAACCAGAAAATGATGCATCCGCCGAACGTTTCGCAAGACAATTGCTGGATATTGAGAATGCGGAGGTAACATGAAAGCTGCGCTGTGATTGGTTGTTATATATTATACTGAGGTAACATGAAAGCTGCGCTGTGATTGGTTGCTATTTCTTATACTGCTGAGGTAACATGAAAGCTGTGCTGTGATTGGTGGCTACTTCTTATATTACTGAGGTTGCATGAAAGCGGCGCGGCGATTCGTTTTTATATATTATACCACTGAGGTAACATGAAAGCTGCGCAGTGATTGGTTGCTATATATAATACCGCAGAGGTAAAATGAATGCTGCGCTGTGATTGGTTGCTATTTTTTATATTGCTGAGGCAGAATAAAAGTTGCGCTGTGATTGGTTGTTATTTCTCTTACTGCTGAGGTAAAATGAAAGCTGCGCTGTGATTGGGTGTTATATTTTATACTGAGGTAACATGAAAGCTGCGCTGTGATTGGTTGTTATATATTATACTGAGGTAACATGAAAGCTGTGCTGTGATTGGTTGTTATATATTATACCACTGAGGTAACATGAAAGCTGCGCTGTGATTGGTTGTTATATATTATACTGAGGTAACATGAAAGCTGCGCTGTGATTGGGTGTTATATTTTATACTGAGGTAACATGAAAGCTGCGCTGTGATTGGTTGTTATATGTTATACTGAGGTCACATGAAAGCTGCTCTGTGATTGGTTGTTATATATTATACTGAGGTAACATGAAAGCTGCGGTGTGATTGGTTGTTATATATTATACTGAGGTAACATGAAAGCTGCGCTGTGATTGGTTGTTATATATTATACTGAGGTAACATGAAAGCTGCGCTGTGATTGGTTGTTATATATTATACTGAGGTAACATGAAAGCTGCGCTGTGATTGGTTGTTATATATTATACTGAGGTAACATGAAAGCTGCGCTGTGATTGGTTGTTATCTAGATATATAAAAACGAATGAATGTATGTATGTCTGTCTTCGCAGCAACGCGCAACGGGTAAGCTAGTGTTCAATAAAAGGAAAGAGCTTCATTAACTACTGGGCCGCAGACAGAGCAGGAGGAGGTGGGGTATATAACTTGTTAAGATGAACATGTAGCCAGGAACCCTTTTACATATTGACCATAAGTCGGTCATATTAAAGGGTCCCAAGAAGAGAACCCCTATTCTTATGCTCTGTTACAGTATATAGATTCCCCCTCTATGGGAGCCAGTTTGTAGGAGCTACTCTAATTCTGGTGGATTTCAGCCATCCTTGTATTACAAGAACAGCCATTTATGCGCATAGCCTTCATTTAATACTACATTTCCCATTTACAGGGGTTGACCAAGTCAGTGTATGTAAGGGGCAACTTAAAGGGGTTTTCTAGGAAACACTATTGATGATCTCAGGATAGGTTATCAATATTGGATTGCTGGGAACCCACTCCTCGGGATCCCCAATGATCAGCTGATTGCCTGGCAGTGGTCTGGACGTCATCATTGGTGTTGCAGGCAGAAGCGTCATATGGGCTCCTCTTGGGAGTAAAGCCCTCAATAATGCTTCTGCCTCCAACACCGATGATGACATCCAGCCTGCTACACTGACTGCAGGCTGGGCGATCAGCTGATCTCCGAGTAGCCCGAGCAGTAAGTCAACGGCGATCAACTATTGATGAACTATCCTGAGAATAGGTGATGAATAGCGTTTGCCCAGAAGTCCCCTTTAAGGTACAGTCCAGGGAAAATAGAGGTGCAGTTTCCAAAATGAAAAAAATGAAGCAGTCCATTGTTTCTCACCATAGAAAACCACTATTTGTACAATACAGTGTAGCTACAATGTTATACAGGAGGTACACAGAGAGTTATGATCTTCTGCATGACAGATGGTTCAGGAACTGCCACCTAGCAGCATTAGTTCCCAGGGAGAATACGGGTCATCAGAGAGACAGCAGGCAGCAGCTTCAGTTGTGGATGGTTGCTAGATGTTCCTTGGTGGTCAGTAAGTAATATGACCTGTGATTAACTGTATGTTAGACCTGGTACTAAGTGATGTTGTTTATTGGTTCAGTAGCTTCCAACTCTTCGTGACCTCGTAGACCAGCCCACGCTAGAGCTTCCTGTCAGCTGTCACCACCCCCAACTCCACCAAGGTTCAGTCTGTCACCTGGAGGATACCATCCATCCATCTTGCCCTTGGTCGGCCCCTCTTCTTTTTGCCTTCCACTTTCCCCAACATCAATATCTTCTCCAAGGTCTCCCGTCTTCTCATTATGTGGCCAAGTCCTTCCTTCCCTCCAGTGAGCGGTCTGGCTTTATTTCCTGGAGTCTGGACTGGGTTCATCTTCTTGCGGTCCAAGGCACGCTCAGCATTTTCCTCCAACCCCACAGCTCAGAAGCGTCTATGTTCCTTGGCTCAGCCTTCCTTATGGTTCAGCTCTCACATCCATAGGTTACTATGGGGAATACCATTGCTTTAACTATGTGGACCTTCGCTGTCAGTCTGATGTCTCTGCTCTTGACTATTGTATTGAGATTAGTCATTGCTCTCTTCCTAAGAAGTAACCATCTTCTGATTTCCTGGCTGCAGTAATCTAGATGTATGAAGTCTGTCACTGCCTCCACATTTTCACCCTCTACTTGCCAGTTGTCTATCAATCTGGATTCCATAATCTTGTTTTTTTATGTTTAACTGTAACCCAGCTTTTGCACTTTTTTCTTTCACCTTGGTAATGAGGCTCCTCAGCTCCTCCTCGCTTTCTGCAATCAGAGTTGTATCATCTGCATATCTAAGATTGTTAACGATTCTTCCAGCGATTTTAGCTCCAGCCTTGGAATCATCAAGCCCCGCTCATCGCATGATGTGTTCTGCACTAAGTGATGAATAGTGTAACTTAGTGGTATGATGGTCAGTGGTTGGTATCTTGGTGCTTAGTAGTCAGTTAGAGGTTCCATAATATCAGGTCAGAAGATATGGAATAAGAACCCTTTTATATTGCTTGACCTAAATGAGCCTTGTTCTTGGAGAATGACCCCCCCCACACACTAAATTTACCCTTTAGTGACGTGATCTCGTTTGCCACTTAAGGATGCAACAATTTCATATCCACTTTTAGGAGGATTCAACTCTTATTTTTCGAAGGGAGTGTCCAGTGATTGGCAACCTGAAGTTCGTCCTGGTACAATTTTTTTCAGTTTTTGAGTGGAGCTGAAAAATGTTGCCTTTTTTGATGCCGCTCATCGTGCAGTATAATGACACAGCCTTTTCTTCAGGTTTGTACAATTACGACAATAACAAAACTGTAGTGTTTTATTGCATTTTTCATGAGGTGAAATGTTCAAAAACAGCAAAAAGTGAGGGGGTTATTTTTTACCAGGATTTGTTTTCCATTCTTATTTTTTCTATGTCTCTGCAGATGACTTGAACATGCAATTCTGGGATTGCTCAGATAATATACTGCAATAGTTTGTATTGTGGGGTCTGATTTCTTTTCTTTGGCACTAGTGGCTATGGTAGGCCTGGCGGCCACTGTAGAGCCTATGGCAACCCTTCAGTCCTCTGCAATCAGTATTGACTGCAGTATCTAAGGGTTTAATGGTGAGGATTGAATTTAGCTCTGATTTTGGCTATTGCAGTTGGACACCAGCTGTCAGTTGTAGCTGCAGTCCCAAGGCGCTGGCAGATTTAGCTAAGGTGACTGGAGATCCCTATTTAGGTGGAACAGTCCCACTTTGGGACTCTGTGTCCTGCTTTCCCCAGAGTCCCAAGTGGGATAGCCATTTGTACTGCTTTTGGGATGTCTGTCACGCTTTTGCCCTGCTTTCGGGATGCAGGGTCACAATTAAAGTGATTACCAGTCTGGGTGCCACGGCTCTCTGCTGTGCTGCTGCTGGATACACAAACTGACAGCAGTGTGTGCATGTGAGATTATTCTCTCCTCCCCTGACCTCTACTCCTTAGTTGCGCAGGAGGAGAGGAGAAGACAGAAGGCGCTGCTGCGGGTGCAGGCACTTCCGCCCGCAGCAGCACTGAGAAGAGGAGCAGCGGCACTCTGAAGATCCAGAGGAGGGTAAGTATATGGGTTTTAGAGGGGCTCTAACAATACTGGTGCTACTGTGGGGGTCACTGTTGCTACTAGGGTCGATATAGGGGACACTATTAGTAATAGTATCCCTTATATCAGCCCTAGTGGTAATAGTATCACTACTGAGGCCACTGTGTGGGGGGGGGCGGGGTTATTATTCGTACTGAGGCCACTGTGGGGAAAACTATTACTACAGGGGCCACTGTGGGGAAAACTATTACTACAGGGGCCACTGTGGGGAACACTATTACTACTGGGGCCATTGTGGGGGTCACTATTCCTACTGAGGCCACTGTGGCGGTCACTATTACTACTGAAACCACTGTGGGGGTCACTATTCCTACTGAGGTCACTGCGGGGGTCATTATTCCTACTGAGGTCATTGTGGGGGTCACTAATACTACTGGGGCCACTGTGGGGAACACTACTATAACTACTGAGGCCACTGTGGGGAATACTATTGTCCTGGGGCCACTGTGGGGATCACTATGCCTACTGAGGCCATTGTGGAGTCACTATTACTACAAAGGCCCCTGTGGGGGTCACTATTACTACTGAAGCCACTGTGAGGGGTCATTATTACTACTAAAGCCACTGTGGGGGTCACTATTCCTACTGAGGTCACTGTGGGGGTCACTATTACTACTGGAGCCACGGTGGGGAACACTATTACCACTGGGGCCACTGTGGGAAACACTACTATTACTACTGAGGCCACTGTGGAGGGGGGGGGGGTCATTATTACTACTGAAGCCACTGTGGGGAACACTATTACTACTGAAACCACTATGGGGGTCACTATTACTACTTAAGCCACTGTGGGGGTCACTATTACTACTGAGGCCATTGTGGGGGGGTCACTATGTTCAGGAAAGATGTTACAGTGCTTGAGGGGGTTCAGAGAAGGGCAACTAAACTAATGCATGGAATGACGGGACTGGAATACCCAGAGAGGCACCAAAACTGGGATTATTTACTCTGGAAAAAAGACTGCTATGGGACTACCAAATAACTCTGTATAAATACATGAGGGGACAATACAAGGATCTCTGCCATGATCTGTTTATACCCAGGACTGCAACGGTAACAAGAGGGCATCCGCTACGTCTAGGAGAAAGCAGGTTTCATCACCAACACAGAAGGGATTCTTTACTGTAAGAGCAGTGAGACTGTGGAACTCTCTGCCTGAGGATGTGGTGATGGCAGGATCCATAGAGGAGTGTAAGAGGGACTGGATGTCTTTCTAGAGCGGAAGGATATTACAGGATATAAATCTTAGGTTAATTGTTAATCCAGGTATACAGGCAGGTAGGAACTATTAGGGGTTGATCCAGGGATTAGTCCGATTGCCATTAGGGAGTCGGGAAGGAATTCTTTACCAAAAAGGCTAATTAGCTCCTGCCTCTTGGGGTTTTTGCCTTCCTCTGGATCAACAAGACAGGAGGATAACAGGCCGGACTAGATGGACATTGTCTTCATTCGGCCTTACATACTATGCTACTATGCTACTATTCCTCCTGAGGCCACTCTGCACATGGCAGCGTACCTCCAGCTTACTTAGAGTAGGTTTATATGTGGCAGAAATGTTATGGAATGTTTGCAGCAAATATTTCCACAACAAATTACACAGTATTTCCACATCCTAAAGCAGTCAAAATCCATATCATTAGTGTGGATTTTGACTGACAATCAGCTGCATGTCCGCAGCTGATTTCATACTACGCGATGCTCCCCTCACCTCTTACAAAGGCTCTCCTCAGTCAGCCCTCCTTGGCTTCTGGTTGCCAGTGGCCTGGTGGGGTGTGGTGCCGCTGGTCAGGTGAGGCCACCACAGGCCACTGGAAATTGGAAGCCAGGGAGTGTTGACAGTGGGAAGCCTTCGGAGGAGGTGAGGGGGAGCGCTGCATAGTATGAAATGAGCTGATTTCCAGCTTAAATTCGCACCAATGGTGCAGATTTTGAGTGGTTTTTGGATGCAGAAATGCTGCAGAATTTGCTCCCTGTCTCTGTACTCTTTATACTCATGGAGGTAAAATCATAAGTCATGGTAAGCCCCACCCCTAACCACACCCCCTTGTCCCACTTTGACCATGGCAAAATTTGGTCACCTTACCCTAGGCAAGGCTAGCTACCTCGAAAGAAGGTACCCCCAGTTGGTCCCTTCATCTCTCAGTAGTCACTGTGTAAGATCTGTCCTCCTCTTTGTCAGTCTCCTTCCTCTTGACTGTCAAAGAATAGCAGAGAAGCTCCTCCCACAGCGCCTTGTTCTGCTTACAGCACAGGAATGTGAGAGCCAAGCATGGGGCTGCCCACAAGGATAGAGCAAGAGATACGGTGACTACTTGGACCGACCAAAGGTGCCCTCCATTGGGGTGGGGTGGAGATATACCGTTAGTGGGAAATTAGCTCTCAGGGGAGGAGGATTTGTAAAGCGGGGGACATATAGTGTTGGGGTGAAAATATACTGTGTGGGAGGAGACTGTATACCATGTAGGACTGTTGGGAAGAGTATACACTGTGTGGGGGGAATATATACTGTGCATGGGAAGAGATACTACACTACAATCACCATGACATACTACTGCATCAAATCAAGGGAACTGCTCCGTTTCCATGGCAACCGCACCAGAATCTACACCACTTGTTGCCCGTTTTGACCCGGATCTGCAGCTGATTTAGCCCTTTAAATGACGGTTTGTGACCAAATCCGCACAAATCGTGTAGCGCCTAATTTAATGTAGACTTTCCACGTGTGAACAGAAACTGACAATAATTTATGACATCAATTAGTTATTAGATAATTTAGGCTAAGCAGCAAAACTATTTATATACATTGAAATGATCAAGTAAATGAAAACTAAAACTGATAGATTTCAACATTTTTATAATTAATATTTAATAGTCTCCTAATTCATTCTGAAAAATGTCCCATGTTAATAAGTAAATAAATGGAAGATCAAACGTGAGCGTTATGTGAACGGATATATAATAGACCGCAGCTGAAAATAGAAAAAAATACAATTTTAAAAATTTTCCTCAATTTTGGTGTTTTTTTTTAATAAATATATTTAAATAGCCGGAGTCTAATTTTATCTCCTAAATAAAGTACAATATGTGACAAAAAATCAAGGTCAGGATCACTTGGATGTGTCAGATTTCCAAAGTTACAGCAACATGTATGTCTTTGGTAAGCGGACGGCACCCGGTGGCATCTCACTGCGCTGGCAGATTTTTGTATGCTTTGTAAAAGTAAGAAAAGGTCCAAAAATGAGGCGGTTTTGGTTGCAGATCCCTGCCGGTGTTTATAGGGCCACTCCGATGACAATCATTGTGTAGCCACACCCCGGTAACCTTAGTCTGCGACAGAACAGCGATGCTATAGAAAAAAACTTTTTACTCCTCTGTTTCAGAGCCCGGCTGCAGCGTTTCCACCAGTCTGCCACCAGTCTTGGGCGAGCAGTCTTTGTGCAGCCTAACTATAATAAATATTTACTTTTTAGTGTTAGGCTAAGAACTTCTGGGATGACCCTCAGAAAGGAAACATTACAGAGGAAGTTATTTAGGGCAATGCGCCGAAGTTCTTGTGTAAAACAAAAAATTACATGTTTTTGTGCAAGCCATACTTGTGCAAAATTTGTGACTTTTTGGCTTTTTCTGCTGTCCTTGCCTTTAAAGTGGGTGGGGTTTGCAATGGGCGTGACCAAAATGGGCTGACGATTTACTGTCATTTACACTTTGCATAAATTATAGCGCAAATCACCAGCTTATGTCTATGACTTTCTGGAGCAGCAGGTTTTTTAAGAGCATGCAGCATATCTGCAGCTCACTTTGAATGAGGTTCACTCCGGGGTCGATACTTCCCACACATTCCTTTGGAGCTCACACTTAAATGTAAGTCACTGTCTTTGCATAAATCTGTATCAGAATTCATAAATCAACGAATAAGTGGTAAAAGACTAGAAAATTAAACTAATGAAATAAATGCATACAGAACTGGATGAGGCCACTAACTGCCACCATTGGATGAGGCCGCTAACTGCCACCATTGGATGAGGCCGCTAACTGCAACCATTGGATGAGGCCGCTAACTGCCACTATTGGATGAGGCCGCTAACTGCCACCATTGGATGAGGCCACTAACTACCATCATTGGATGAGGCCGCTAACTGCCACCATTAGATGAGGCCACTAACTGCCACCATTAGATAAGGCAACTAACTGCCATCGTTGGATGAGGCCGCTAACTGCCACCATTGGATGAGGCCGCTGACTGCCACCATTGGATGAGGCCGCTAACTGCCACCATTGGATGATACCGCTATCTGCCACCATTGGATGAGGCCGCTATCTGCCACCATTGGATGAGGCCGCTAACTGCCAGCATTGGATGAGGCCACTAACTGCCACCATTGGATGAGGCCACTAACTGCCACCATTGGATGAGGCCACTAACTGCCAGCATTGGATGAGGCCACTAACTGCCACCATTGGATGAGGCCGCTAACTGCCACCATTGGATGAGGCCGCTAACTGCCACCATTGGATGAGGCCACTAACTACCATCATTGGATGAGGCCGCTAACTGCCACCATTAGATGAGGCCACTAACTGCCACCATTAGATAAGGCAACTAACTGCCATCGTTGGATGAGGCCGCTAACTGCCACCATTGGATGAGGCCGCTGACTGCCACCATTGGATGAGGCCGCTAACTGCCACCATTGGATGATACCGCTATCTGCCACCATTGGATGAGGCCGCTAACTGCCAGCATTGGATGAGGCCACTAACTGCCACCATTGGATGAGGCCGCTAACTGCCACCATTGGATGAGGCCGCTAACTGCCACCATTGGATGAGGCCACTAACTACCATCATTGGATGAGGCCGCTAACTGCCACCATTAGATGAGGCCACTAACTGCCACCATTAGATAAGGCAACTAACTGCCATCGTTGGATGAGGCCGCTAACTGCCACCATTGGATGAGGCCGCTGACTGCCACCATTGGATGAGGCCGCTAACTGCCACCATTGGATGATACCGCTATCTGCCACCATTGGATGAGGCCGCTAACTGCCAGCATTGGATGAGGCCACTAACTGCCACCATTGGATGAGGCCACTAACTGCCACCATTGGATGAGGCCGCTAACTGCCACCATTGGATGAGGCCGCTAACTGCCACCGTTGGATGAGGCCACTAACTGTCACCATTGGATGAGGCCACTAACTACCATCATTGGATAAGGCCGCTAACTGCCACCATTAGATGAGGCCACTAACTGCCACCATTAGATAAGGCAACTAACTGCCATCGTTGGATGAGGCCGCTAACTGCCACCATTGGATGAGGCCGCTGACTGCCACCATTGGATGAGGCCGCTAACTGCCACCATTGGATGATACCGCTATCTGCCACCATTGGATGAGGCCGCTATCTGCCACCATTGAATGAGGCCGCTAACTGCCACCATTGGATGAGGAAGCTAACTGCCATCATTGGATGAGGCCGATAACTGCCATCGTTGGATGAGGCCACTAACTGCCATCTTTGGATGAGGCCACTAACTGCCACCATTGGATGAGGCCGCTAACTGCCACCATTGGATGAGGCCGCTAACTGCCATCATTGGATGAGGCCGCTAACTGCCACCGTTGGATGAGACCGCTATCTGCCACCATTGGATGAGGCCACTAACTGCCACTGTTGGATGAGGCCGCTAACTGCCACCCTTGGATGAGGCCTCTAACTGCCATCATTGGATGAGGCCGCTAACTGCCATCATTGGATGAAGTCGCTAACTGCCACCATTGGATGAGGCCGCTAACTGCCACCATTGGATGAGGCTATTAACTGCAACTATTGGATGAGGCCATTAACTGCAACTATTGGATGAGGCCATTAACTGCAACTATTGGATGAGGCCACTAACTGCCACCATTGGATGAGGCCGCTAACTGCCACCATTGGATGAGGCCACTAACTGCCACCATTGGATGAGGCCACTAACTGCCACCATTGGATGAGGCCGCTAACTGCCACCATTGGATGAGTCCGCTAACTGCCACCATTGGATGAGGCCATTAACTGCAACTATTGGATGAGGCCATTAACTGCAACTATTGGATGAGGCCACTAACTGCCACCATTGGATGAGGCCACTAACTGCCACCATTCAATGAAGCCACTAACTGCCACCTTTGGATGAAGCCACTAACTGCCACCTTTGGATGAAGCCACTAACTGCCACCTTTGGATGAGGCCACTACCTGCCACCATTGGATGAGGCCACTAACTGCCACCATTGGATGAGGCCACTAACTGCCACCTTTGGATGAAGCCACTAACTGCCACCTTTGGATGCGGCCACTACCTGCCACCTTTGGATGCGGCCACTACCTGCCACCATTGGATGAGGCCACTAACTGCCAGCATTGGATGAGGCTGCTAACTGCCACCAGAGCTGATCTGTATAGGCTAGGGCACAGCTTAGATATTGCAGTGCTGCACATCACATCTAATGATTTCCCAAAAAATGTAAAACTATTCATTCATCTTTTCATGCATAAAAAATTCTGCGCACTGGTAGAAATTATACTAGGGGGGGCGTTGAAAATGCTGGGCTTAGTAGATTGCCCCAAGGTGTGGCTACATATACACAGTCATACCATGTGCACTGACAACAGCGAATGATGAGCAAACCTGTGCGGCTATTGGCCGCCAAAGGTGAACGTGGCATGGCAATCGGTCGCACAGTGCGTTTTCATCCGTAACCTGTTGATCTATTTCGCATGCGGACAGCAGCAGAACCAAGTGCATGCCATAATACAGCGCCAACTCATAACAGAAGTACAACACCAGGACTAAGCTCAGGAAATATGTTTAATCCCAAAATTGAGAACAATTCCTTCTTAATATGACCACTTTCAGAAATGCATTTTATGGTCTACTGACTCAGAGGGTCACAGAGAGGGAATACAGCAGCAGCTCCTGCCAGCATGTGTAATATATATGATATAGTGTTTAGTCAGATCCATGGGGCACTACTTCCTGTACAAGATGTTGGCACATACATATGAAGTCACTCCACTGCAATGGATTATGGTAAAAACTAGCATTTATTATCTTCACATGGCACAAATTCACAGCAATCCCAAACACATCACAGCAGGGTATAAGCAAACTAAGCCCTCTGCTGCCTGCCATTACATAGTAACATAGTGTGCAGGGCTGAAAAAAACATAGTTCAGCCGATTACCCCTGATCTGTATCTACATAGTTATTAGAGCGCTCCCTTGTTACAGTCCTGGGTATAATAGATGATGGAGAGATCTCTGTACTGAGCTCTGATATATCTATACATAGTTATTAGAGCGCCCCCTTGTTACAGTTCTGGGTATAATAGATGATGGGAGAGATCTCTGTACTGACCCCTGATATATCTATACATAGTTATTAGAGCGTCCCCTTGTTACAGTCCTGGGTATAATAGATGATGGGAGAGATCTCTGTACTGACAGCTAATATATTATACATAGTTATTAGAGTGCCCCCTTGTTACAGTCCAGAGAATAATAGATGATGGAAGAGATCTCTGTACTGACCTGTGATATATTATACATAGTTATTAGAGCGCCCTCTTAATACAGTCCTGGGATAATAGATGATAGTAGAGATCTCTGTACTGACCCCTTATATATCTATACTTAGTTATTAGAGCGCCCCCTTGTCACAGTCCTGAGTATAATAGATGATGGCAGAGATCTCTGTACTGACCCCTGATATATTATACATAGTTATTAGAGCGTCCCCTTGTTACAGTCCTCGGTATAATAGATAATGGGAGAGATCTCTGTACTGACCTCTGATGTATCTATACATAGTTATTAGAGCGCCCCCTTGTTACAGTCCTGGGTATAACAGATGATGGGAGAGATCTCAGTACTCCAATAGAGTTCTCTATTCATGTCACCCTTCCTCCGGAACAGGGAGGGAGACCATAGAATGACAAAGATGTTCTCTTCTGCCTGCTTGCCCCCTCCTCTCTGATCTTCACACTGATTGAAAAATGACAGCTGTAAATGAACTATTCCCGACCCCACTTCAAACAGCTGTAGCTCCAGTTCTGAAAGTGCTACCAACATGCTTTTGATGTCATTTTAAATGTGTGGTGATGATGGTGCCCCACTTCAATGCATGTAGCTTAGTGGTTAAATCTGGCTAAGAATAAAGCTTAAGTTTAAATCTGACCATGGACAACATCTGCAGGGAGTTTTCGAATTCCATGCAGATATTGCTCTTTATCAGATGATATCCAGCACTACAAGGCAACATCATTACTGAGCTACACGCATTCAGGAGGAGGCAGCAGCACCATCAGGCTCTTAGAAAGTGCTCAGTACTTGTTTTAGGGGAGTTTTCTAAAGAACTTCCGGTTCAGCAGAAACAAACTGATTGGGGTTTGTGTTCTTGCCAAACCAAAGGTTGAAACCCAAATCCAGGTTTTGCGGGCTCAGTTTGCTCATCTCTATAGGAGAATCATTTGTTTGGTGCATGTCTGAATAGAATGTAGCTCATCAATATGCAACATGCTGATTGTCTACACTGATTGTTCCATCAGAAGGTCTTTAGTTTATCCCAGCTATCTCTACAGGAGGAGGAATAATGCCTAGTGGCCCTTTTACAGGAAAGAGCAGTCAGCTAAATGGCCCATTACAGCGTGGATGCCATAAAGGCTGATATTAGTCAGCTTGATACTGGTGGGGCATTATCATTCTTAATTCACATATTGTAGGATGGGAGTTGGGAGGCCAATCTAGGGTTGGGACATCGAAAACCGTTGTACCGAAATACCGATACATGGCTAATGCTTTGGCGATACTTTCCATGGATATTGTGATGTCCGATATATCGGTAACATCTATAGTTTAAGCCGATATAATATGGATTTCTGTAAAGCAGCAGCCCGTCTTTTGGTCCGGTGACCTGGATCTTCGCTCTTTACTTTCCGCCCTTTCCTTTGTGTTGTACAGGATGTAGTTTTGCTGGAGGCACTAATGAACTTATAAACAAGTTCTACAAACTTCTGGAAAGTGTGAGGTGACTCTTGGTCACCAATCAGGTTTGCTCCAGGCAAAACGACTCTCAGAATAGTGGGGTCTTAGTCCCTCCTCCACATGTGTTTGTGCATCGCGTTAGACGCAGGCTCTGAACGGTTGCGTCCAACGCTATGGCTGTGGGCAATGCTGTCTAAATGGAAGAGGAGGGCTGCGCTGAATGCACGAAGGTCGCGGCCAGAAAAGGAGACGCGACATGTCATGCGTTCAGCGTCTAACGTCAATGTAGTACCCATAGAAAAGATAGGAGTTCATCTAACGCAATTATAATTGGGTTCGGGGCGCTGCGTTCGCGTTACCAGGCCCTGCATTGTTTACAATTTGCCATGGAGACCGTTGGTCCCTTAGTGGCAACTTGAAATGCTGAGTTTTCTTTATGGAGCGCTCATCAGAAGGTTGTAGAGGAGACCTGGAACCTCAAAAAACACGAGGAACGTTAGATGGAACACCAGAACTCGCTTTGTACTTAAAGCTGCCCCCCCAGGTGGTTTAGGAGACGATCCTTTTAAAATATGGAGGGAAAAATGCTAACCCTACTCTATATGTACCGGCCCGGGAGAAAGTATCCTTCTGTAGTTGTTACTTCAGTTCCAGCAGGAAGAATGGTTACAAAAGCCGGTGAGGTTCTGTCCGCTAGACGGAGTGTTGTGAAGGGAGGGCGGGCGGCAGAATAATGTTAGACAACGGTTATTGGGGCCGATGATAAAGAACGTCTTCTCATAGACCTCATTATAATTAGAGGTTTCATCTGTAACTCTAATATATCTTCATGTTAGTAATAGTTAGAAGTTAATAAACCGTTTAAAGTTTTAAAAGAAAACTATATTTTTTTTGCTGATTGTTGCTTTATTACCCCCAGACCTGGTTTATTTTTATACAGCATGTAAAAAGGCGATATATCGAAATATTAATAGTTTCCCACCGATGTTTTACAATAATCGATAGTTTGTTCAGCGATAGTTGATAGTATCGACTATCGATATTTTTGTGTCGATGTCCCAACCTTAGCCCAATCTGATCCTCAAGAGTTTTCTAAAGGCTTATTTACATGCAATGATTATCACTCAAACTTCGTCCATCGCTGAGTTCAGCTCAGCATAAAAGCCATCGTCCTTAATAAGAGGGACAGCATGCTGTGTTCTCCACGGGCAGCACTGATAGCATTGTATGTAGCCCACAGCCCATGTGGCAGAACAAAAGTGATGTATTTAGAGAACAGACCACCCACTGTTCTCTAAATACATGCAAATGAAGCTAGTTAGCTACTAATGGGCTGACCAGCCCACTAATACCTAATGCAAAATGATCGCTCAAAACTGTCAGGTTCTAAAGAATGTTGAGTGATAACCATTACGTGTAAATGGCCCATACAGTGTGGATGCTATAAAGACCGATATAAATCAAGAGTTTCCTTAATCATGACAGTAAGACTGGGCGTCTCCAGAAAGGAGGAGAGAAAACAGCCCGTAGGATATAAAACCATGTCTTAGAAGGGGGGAGATACCGAAGAGGAATGAGAAGTGTGAGAGCTTGTCAGGGAGGGATCACCTCGATGGGGATCTGTGAGTGAAGGACTCCTGTATGGTAACACTGATGTGACTGAACCAACTGCAAGTTTAAGGAACATTTGTGGTAACATTTATATCATTTAGTGAAATATAGCAAATGTGTCTCTTCTCTGCTGTTTATTGCTCATGCCTGTCTCCGATCTGTATTCTGTTAACAGTCGAATCGCAGTGTGACAGCAGGACACACTCATTTATTGGTGGTGGGACTTTCCTGAGACTTGATGTTGCGTGACCAAGCCCTAGCCTTAAGAAGACACATGAGAAGTTCCTGTAAGAAAATAAGTCATACGCTTCACACAACTCTAACAATAAGGTAAGAAACATTTCTGTCATTGTAATATTAGGGCAGACAAGTAATAACAAATACGTACAGTGCTAAAAACATAAATCGGAATAAAAAAAGGTCTATCAAAACCCATGAGAGGACGAAAGGCAGCAGAACCGCCGCTTCATCCATAAGCTAGCTGTAAACCCACAGTCACATGATTGGAGCATTACATGGAATGGAACAGTAACCTCTACGCAATAAAACACTATGAAGTTGCATCAAAAAGAAAGAAATCAAACTACTGAAATTGAAATCCATCTATTCAAAAAGGTATACAGAGGGACTTTTAACGAGAAAGGTTAAGAGAAACTCAAGCACACCTTGTAATTTGTATATGCTTACAGAAGGGTTGTTATAGACAGCCAATTCCCCCAGCAATGTATTATAGGGATTGTTAGCGCCACGAGGACGGAGCAGAGCATTGGTAATAAGATGGTTAGCCATGGCTCCTGGAATAGCCCAATAAAGAGACAAAAGAAAAGGCAATCAGGAATATGTAGCAAACTTCACATGTCAGCATCAGTGAACGAGTGAATGACAAGTAAAAGGGGGGGAAGTTAAACTAAAAAGCTGGAAGCAAACAGACAATTAGAATACAATTAGAGAATGGAGAGACAACATTAAATACAAATTGTTAGAAAATGGGTAAAATGTTGCAAAGTGTACAGTGTATAAAGTAGTCCATAAGCTGTTCGTTAGGGCGCGACAGCCCGGCCGTCAGACACAAACATTTGCTGAAGATTAATTGGCCGATTTCCGACCATGTAAACGATCAGACAACAAACAAGCAAACGCTCGTTCGGCAGCTGATTGGCTCATTTATATGCAATGCAGAACGCCTGTTGGAATGGGGAGCTGGGCAGCCAACCAATGATAACGGTATGAGAACCGATGATCTGGACCCTCAGACTAAGGGCACACTTTTATCACAACTGCTCAATACTTTGATATTCCTACGGACCCAGTTGGGATCTATATCCCTAAAGGATGTTAAACTGGGGGCCGGGTCTCACCAATGGGGTCTCCCAGCTCTTTACCAAGTCTCTTTTCATTGAAACTTTCAACACATACAGTAAAGAGGAAGAGAGTGGCGGATAGACGGCTCCCCAAGCAAAAGAGATACAATCCTGGAGCCTCCAATGGGTTTTGTGGTTTGAGAGAAGTAAAAAAATATCATGTGGACCCCATGCCAACAACAGAGGTGACCAAGTGGAGGGATCACTACCCATCAGTCTTGGACCAGCATGCCAAGTGTAATGCTGAAGTGGAGCTTATTGAATCCACAAAAGAAAACCATTGCTGAGTAATAGACTCTTATTCCTGCAGTTATGCAATGTTTCCGTTATTTAACCCTTCCTCAGACATAAAGTAATTACATGAAGGTGGTAGGCAGAGAAGTTCAGTTGCCTTTCGGTTTCTCTACTTGATTATGTGAGCTCTGACCATTGAGATTCAGCCCTTCCCGACGGTAGAGCCTGTAGCCAGCAGTAAAGTCAGCCCAGTTCTCCAGGAATCTGAACCCTTCCTTCCTGCAACTCTGGAGACACTTGTTTACCCCCTAATCTCCCACTGCCTTTCTGCTGTGGCACATGGCACTGGTAGTATTTCAGAAGATACTACTTTGAAGATCCTCACCCTAAACTTACATTCAAGGTCACTCAAATAATTTTCTAGGACTTTCCACCTGCCTCACGTTTTATCATTGGTGCCAATGTGTATCATGACAGCTAGATCCTAACCAGCCCCTCCCAATAACCAGTCAGCCCAATCCAGGAGGGTCAAACTCCAGCGCCAGGGCGACAACAAACTGTTCAATAATCCTGATCTTTGGGACAGATTTCCTTGTCTGCCCCTAATAATTGAGCCCCCCTACTTCCAGGAACTTTCTAGCCTGTAATGGCATTCTCTTCATGTGCCAACTTTGCAGACTTGTTGGGGTGTGCCAGTTTCAAGACTAGCCTCCTTAACGTTCCACCCTATACCCCACTTTCTGTCACCCAGTTAGCTGCTTGAACATCCTGCATTTCCATGCTGCCATCCACCCCCACATCTACCCCAGCAAGCATCTACCCAGGGAGCATCTCCTTTCCATGATGTCAATGGATCTCAGTGCTGCGAGCTGCTTATTTAGATCCAGGATCAGGGCTTCTGAATGGGCAATGTACTCACATCTCGTACAGCAGTATGCAGCCAGCTGGTCAAGGGCCGCATACATGGTACAAGATGCACACTGGATGGTGTTATCAGTCATTGAGCACATTCTAAATGGGGATCGTACAGATAGATTAGATATATTGTAATAGATATAATCAAAAAAGAGATAAGCAGCAAATAACTATAAGTCACTCTCTTCTAAAGTCACTCATACTCATGTCACACACTTAAAATACAGCACACTTTAGACCACTGCACACACTCGCACACTCGCACACTTGATTTGTTTGTTTTCTAGCTCTTAGCTGCAGTACTGCTGCTCCTCGTCTGCTTGGAAAGGACACAACAAGCTCAACAGATGCCATTTATCATACTCTGATTAGGTCACCCCGCTCTTAGTTAATCGCCAGTGCAAACCAGTGGAGGTTGAACCCACTAGCAACTATAGGCTTTTTTAAATGTAATAAAGTTTAACAATGTAACCCGCCTCCCAATGTACCCCTTAGTACGATGTACTTAATCCCTAGGAGAAACACTAATATAGCTACAATGTATAAGCTATAAGACTACTATGGTGTGATATGAAACAGCAGTTATAACATTCAGAGATGCACTCAACAATCTCCATAAACTCAAATAGTACATTTAAGACACGGCACGCAGGATCGGGCATAGCAGGCGGATTGGTGGTGGCCCCTCCGGTCCTCCTCACTGTGCTGTTACTGCCCCCGCTGTGTGATTGAACGGAGCGCTGCTCACACAAGTGCCCTAACTGTCAATGGGGCTGTGGAGATAACAGAATGTCGCACACTCGGGTATTTCTGACAGCCCAATGAATGACTAGAGCACCGACCGGTGTGGAGAGGGGATAACTTGTAATTCGGGTACAACCCCTTCAAGCTAATGTTGGCTACACCTTTAGTAAACCAATTGCTGCGTTTATTTAAGGCCGAGCTCACACGAACGGCCGGATTCCGCATGCGGACATTTGCAGTGGGAGACCTACAATCTATCGTGGAAATTAATTGTGTGTGGACGCGTTTGTTCAGGGATGCGTGTGATTTTCCATGAGGATGTATGCGTATGCACAATGTATCGTCCGCGCGGAATACGATCGCAGGCAGGAAATGACACCTGAAAGTTCTAAAGCAACGCTTATATATTCTCTCCCCCCTTCCCATAATTCACGATTTTCCGCGTAGCCGCCCATCGTGGAATTTGCAATTCAAATCTGGTGGTGTCAGACCGGCCTAAGTGTAATGATTGTCTACTACTTCTATACATTATCTGTAACTCAGTTTGCTTAAAGGGGTTCTGTCAGCAAAAAAACCCAAACTCTATACTCACCTGTACCTTACCGGGCCGTTCACCAGACACCTCCTCGTCTTCTCCTACGCCGGCCGCGTCTAACCTCCAGAGTCGATAGCAAGTGCACATGCTCCCCCCATTTCTGGCTCACATGCTCACTCGCCATCGACTCTGGCAGTTAGACGCGGTCGGTGTAGGAGTGACGCGTCACGTGTCGACCACTGACTCGGGCGGAAGTACTTGCTGCCCGGAAGTGGTCGAGGCAGTTGCGGAAGCTGGAACTTTGCCAGCTTCTGCACTGCCTCATACAGCCTGCAGGATGGACATTGGAAGACGAGGAGGTGTCTGGTGAATGGCCCAGTGAGGTACAGGTGAGTATAGTTATGTTTTTTTTTTTTGCTGACAGAACCCCTTTAATGTCCATTTACACGGGGCGAAGGTTGGATAAATAATGCCCAACACTCATCCTCGCATACACTTGCTGCAGTGCTGCTGCACAGGAGCTAGTATCGCTGGCTGGCTCACAGAGCATCCAGCAGGGGGGCAGGAGGCAGGAGGAGATTTCTCTCCTCGCTCTCCCCCGCCCCTCTCCATTCACTTAACACAGCGGCTGTTCAGTACTGAACGGCTGCTATTTACACTGAGCGATCAGGGTTTTCTGCAGCTTAAAACTAGATGATGAGCTTTCAGTGTAAATAGCAGCCGGTCAGTACTGCGTTAGGGCAATGGAGAGGGTTGAGGGAGCGAGGAGAGAAATCTCCTGCAGCCACCCCGCTGTGAGCCAACGATACTCCTGTGCAGCAGCACTGCAGCCGTTTGCCCAACAGTTGTCCCGTGTATATGTGCCTTAAGTGTAATAGTGTTAGTTAGTAAGCATATTTTTTATTGAACTCGCAGGATCATGAATCAACGGCAGCAGAACAAAGCAACAGAAAGAGAAGAATAATAATATTTAAGAAACATTTGGGAGGCCGCAGGCAAGTGGTTTTTAGTTATTTTTGTGTTTCTATAAAGGTTGTGTTATACAGTGAAGTATTATATGGTATTTGGCGCCGTGAACAGACAGTGTACAAGTGGAGTGCCACAATATATTGTGCGCCGAGGCCTTGGAGTTCAGATATGTAACAACAGCTAAAGTTGACACAATACAGAAATAAAGACATCTAACCCATTTTTTAAATTTTCTGAAGGTAATAATGTTTATTTGTGATGCAGTTCGACAGGGCAGGAGACAGGTAGGACACAAACTCTGCCTCAATGCCTTACACTTCACAGCTATCACTAATGCTGTCACCTCTGTCCTCATCTTTGCTTTCAGTTGGAGAACCTCTTTCAAACGCCCCCCTCTGGTGCACACTATTCACATCAGCCCCTCTCTCCTATCCTCACTTATGCACAGCTCGCATGCACTCTTTACCTTCTTACTTAGCCTTAAACCCCCTAATGTCACTAACAAACATAACAGTCGCCCTCATAAATCTCCTACCCATGCGAACCCCCCTCCCCTGAGTCCTTTAATTGTGCCCTCTGGAACTGCCAGTCAGCATGTAATAAACTCCCCACCATCCACGACTTTTTTACTGTTAAATCTCTAAATCTGCTCACTCTCACAGAGACGTGGATACAGCAGTCTGACACGGCCTCCCCTGCTGCACTGTCTTACAATGGCCTGCAGTTGTCTCATACCCCAAGACCAGATGGCAGGCGTGGCGGAGGAGTAGGTGTTCTTCTCTGCCCAAAAGGTACCTACCAGGTCATCCCCCCTGTACCCTCACTCACCTTTCCATCATTTGAAGTACATACGCTACGGCTTTTCCGCCCGCTGTCCATGCGAGTGGCAGTTATCTACCGCCCCCCCCCAAGTGCTGCTCGCCTGTTTTTGGACCACTTTGCCGCCTGGCTCCCCCACTTCCTATCCTGCGAAATTCCAACCCTCATCTTAGGTGACCTTAACATCCCCACTAATGCCCCCATCTCCCCAACTGCCTCTTAGCTTCTATCGCTCACCTCCTCCCTTGGCCTCTCCCACTCACAGGGATGGAAACACTCTTGATCTGGTCTTCCTCTGTCTCTGCTCTGCCTCCAATTTACTAACTTCCCTCATCCACTCTTGGACAATAACCTCCTCTCTTTCTCTGTCACACTCCCTAACATCTCTCCAGACCCACCTACCTACAGTACCTACAGGAACCTTCAGGCCATTCACACCAAGGACTTTGATGAGTCCCTACAGTCCTCTCTGTCCCCCATCTCTCTCCTCTTCTGCCCCAACCTGACTGCCACGCACTACAACACCGCTCTCAAACATGCCCTGGATGAAGCGGCGCCCCCCAGGACCCGAGCCATCCAATGTAGAACGCGGCAACCCTGGCTCACACCTCAAACGCGTTTCATCCAGCGGTGCTCTAGAAGTGCTGAACGGCTGTGGAGGAAGTCGCAAATATCCGCAGACTTTCTCTACTAAAAAAATTCATGCTCAGAAACTACAACCCCGCCCTCCACCGCGCCAAACAAATCTACTTCCCCTCTCTCGTCTCCTCCCTATTGCACAACCTTAACCCCTTAGTGACGGAGCTTTTTTGCTTTTTTCCATTTTTGTTTTTTCCTACTCCCTTTTAAAAAATCGTAGCTCCTTTATTTATCCATCGCCGTCGCTGTATGAGGGCTTGTTGTTTTTTGCGGGACGAGTTGTATTTTTCAATGTTACTATTTATTGTACCATA
This sequence comes from Eleutherodactylus coqui, assembly GCF_035609145.1. Taxonomy (NCBI): domain Eukaryota; kingdom Metazoa; phylum Chordata; class Amphibia; order Anura; family Eleutherodactylidae; genus Eleutherodactylus; species Eleutherodactylus coqui. The sequence goes on from NC_089843.1 coordinate 224,329,498, forward strand.
TAATCTACTGAAAAACTTTTTAAAAATTCCAAGCGAAGAGAAATGGAAATAAAACGACATTCCACCATCTTTCGGTGCGTCCTGTTTCTACGGCGCACAAACTGCAACAAAAACGACCTGATATTTTTATTCTATGGGTCCGTACGATTACTACGATACCAAACCTTTATAGTATTTTTTTTTGCTGTAGTACTTGCATTTTTTTTTCTAAGATATTAAATTTTTTTCAATTATTTTCTGCGGTCATTTTGTGCGCGATAACTTTTTTATTTTTCTGTCGACGTAGTTGAGCAGGGGCTCAATTTTTGCGAGATGTCCTGCAGTTTCCGATAGTATCAATTTGGAATACATATGACTTTTTGATCGCTTTTTATTGTGTTTTTTCTGGGAGACAGGGTAACTAAAAAAGTGTATTTCTGGCGTTCTTTATTTTTTTTCGGATAACGTTCACCGTGCAGGAAAAATAATGCGCGACTTTTATAGATCGGACGTTTACGGACGCGGCAATACCAAATACATATTTTTATTTTATGATTTAGATTTTTTAATAATTGATATGGCAAAAGGGGGGTGATTTAAACTTTTATAACTTTTTTTTTTTTAAACAACTAAAAAACTTTATTGATTTTTTTTTAACTTTACTTTGAATTCCCCCAGGGGGACTTTAACATGCGATGCTTTGATCGCTCCTGCAGTATGACGTAATGCTATAGCATTACATCATACTGCTTTTTGACAGGCAGTTTATCAAGCCACCCTGTGTGGATGGCTTGATAGACAGTCTGTTAAGGCAGCCCTGGGGCCATTCATTAGGCCCCCGGCTGCCATGACACCTGCACGGCTCCCCCGATCTTACCGCGGGGGGGGGGGGGGGGGCGTGCGGGACCCCCGAACAGCGTTCGAGGGATTTAAATACCGCGGCATTTACAGGGTTAATAGCCGCGAACGGCCGAGCGCGGCTATTGCCCGCGGGTGTCAGCTGCAATAAACAGCTGACGCCCGCGCTGTATGGAGGGAGATAGCGCCGCTACCTCCCTCCATACACGTTCTGCAACAGCAGGACGTAATTTTACTATAGCCCTGTCACTAAGGGGTTAAATGGCTCTTTGATACTTTTCACTCCCTTCTCAGCCCCAAATTGCAGCCCCCTGTGATGGATGTCAGTGCTGAAGAGTTGACTGCCTACTTCAAAAAGAAAATCGATGACATCCGTCAGGAAATAACTTCCCAATTCCAGACTAGCCCTGACGCTAGTTTCATCAATACTGCATCTAGCTCACTGTCTGTACTCCAACCAACAACAGAGGAAGAAGTCTCCAAATTGCTTTCCTCTGCTTGCCCCACCATCTGCGTTAGCGACCCTCTCCCCTCACCCCTCCTCCGGTCCCTCTCCCCTCACACCTCCTCCAATCCCTCTCCCCAGTGTTCATCTCCCATCTCACCACTATATTCAACCTCTCTCTGACCTCTGGCATCTTTCTCTCTTCTTTCAAACACGCCCTCATATTCCCACTGCTAAAGAAGCCGACACTTGACCTGACTGATGCTGCCAACTACTGACCCATCTCTAATCTCCCCTTCATCTCCAAACTACTAGAACACCTAGTTTACTCCTGCCTTGTAAGCCATCAAAGAACTCTCTCCTTGACCCCCTACAGTCTGGCTTCCGACCCAACATTCGACAGAAACTGCCCTTACAAGGGTATCAAACGACCTCCTGACAACCAAATCGAGGGGCGATTACTCCCTACTGATCCTCCTCGACCTCTCCGCAGCATTCAACACTGTTGACCACAAACTCCTCCTCAGTATGCTTCGCTCCATCGGCCTAAAGGACACTGCCCTCTCCTGGTTTACCTCCTACCTATCTGTGGCTCATTCAGCACCTCCTTTGCTGGCTCTACCTCCCCTCCTCTTCCCCTTGCTGTTGGGGTCCCCCAGAGCTCAGTCCTTGGCCCCCTCCTTTTCTCTATCTACACAGCCCCTATTGGACAAACTATCAGGAAATTTGGCCTCCAATACCCCCTCTATGCTGACGACACCCAGCTATACACCTCTTCCCATGACCTCTCTGCACCTTTCCTCCAAAACATCACCGACTGTCTGTCCGCTGTCTCTAACACTATGTCCTCTCTCTAACTAAAACTTAACCTCTCTAAAACTGACCTACTGGTATTTCCACCCTCCACTAACCAACCTCATCCTGACATTTCCATCTCAGTGTGTGGCGCCACCATAACTCCTAGCCCGACTACGATCTCTCCTTTACACCCTACATCCAATCTCTGGCCTGAACATGTCAGCTGCACCTCATGAACATCACAAGAATCCGCTCTTCTCTCACCGTGGACTCGCTAAAAACATTTATTGTTGCCCTCATCTGCTCTCGGCTCGATTATTGCAGCTCATTGCTGATCGCCCCCCCCCCCCCCCCGCACCAGATTCTACCCTCTACAATCCATCCTGAATGCGACAGCCAGGCTCATCTTCCCGTCCAGCCACTACTCGGACACCTCTGCCCTGTGCTGGTCAGTGCCCTGGCTGCCTGTTAAATACAGAATTCAATTTAAACTCACTACCTTCATCCACAAAGCCCTCCACAGCGCAGCACCCTCCCTCATCTCAATCCATCACCCAGCCCTGGCTCTCCGCTCTGCTAACGAAACTAGACTGCGCACCCCTCTAATTCAAACTTCTCATTCCCGCCTCCAAGACTTCTCCAGAGCAGCACCAGTCCTCTGGCACGCACTGTCAAAGGCTACCCGCCCGAGCAATGCAGGACTCGCAGAACTTCAGGCGTGCTCTAAAAACGCACCTCTTCAGGGAGGCATACCGCATTCCCTAAACAAACCCCTCTGTACTCCGCCTGATAACATGCTTCCTGACCTACTGACTGCAATCCCTGCTAGCCACCATCCACCGCCCCTGCAGTCATACCGATTCTGCCATCACACAGCTAAATGTCTGACCATTGTCTATGTGTATAACATCCCTCACTCTCCACCCCGCCATACCGTGCCCATCTCCACCCCACCATACCCTGCACATCTCCACCCCACCATACCGTGCACATGTCCACCTCGCCATACAGTGCACATCTCCACCTCGCCACACCGTGCACATCTCCACCCCACCATACCGTGCACATTTCCACCCCGCCATACTGTGCACATGTCCACCTCGCCATACCGTGCACATCTCCAGCCCCTTTACCTTCTGTATCACCCCATTACTTGTAGTATGTAAGCTCGTTGGAGCAGGACCCTCACCCCTATTGTCTCCATCAGCTGATTACTATGTAACCGTGGTTCTGTAATGTTTGTACTTTTGTCTTTCTGTATTCCCCCTGTCTATGTAAGCGCTGCGGGATATGTTGGCGCTATACAAATAAAGTTTATTATTATTACATTATTATTATTTGTTTGCCTTTCAAAAACCCATCCACGTGCGTCTAAAACATGGATATCGGCGTTCTCCAGGTGAATGTTGGCGGGTCAGGAAAGAGGATCTTATTAAAGTAGAACATTAGTATTCTTTGAGGACGAGTCTTCAGCCCAGCACCCCCACTAGTGAATAATCAGAACTGGTCACACCGAACTTCATCAACTTGGCCTCCAGAAGGTTCCAAATGAAGCCAAGTTGCATGGGAATATAGATGGTCGTGGATCTGCTGCCTTGGAGTTCTTGATTCAAATCTGACCAAGGACTACATCTGTATGGAGTTTTCATGTTCTTGTGTTTATTTGTTTCCTTCATCTCCTCTTCTGGAGAAGCAGTGTGGAGGCTTAGTTGGTAGCACTGCTGTCTGGCAGTGCCGGAGTTGTGGGTTCACATCTGACTAAGGCCATTCTCACACAGGCGTTTTATTACAGCGTTTTACCGTAACGCTCTACTGAGCCTCCATTGATTTCAACAGTGAAGAGGGCATCACTTGGACGCAGCAATGCGCTGGATGACCGGTTGTAGAGTGCAGCATGTAGAAGCCAACGCACTCAGAGGCAATATCAGATATTTCAGTTTTTTTGTTATTGCAACTTACAATATAATCTAAAAATAAAATGCAACACTGAAAACCTCCTGTGGTGTTCATGGTCATTGTGGAGGGGCAAACCAAGTAGGAGATCGAGAAAACCCTGGGCATATTAATATGGAAGCCTAGTGGCTGTTTCTAGGTATGGCATGGGGGAATTGCATTTTAAATTAGGAACCATTAAAGGCTATGAACACCTTTGTGCATCAATGTGATTGAAGTTTTTACATTTTTTATCCTCGGGACCCCAACCAATCAGTTGAGCAGACGCAGCTGATCAGTCGGGAAAATCAACAAGAGCCATGCCTACAGTTACAAGCGCCAAACACTACATGGGAGGTCGGCGTGGAGGCTCCTATGTTACAGCGGCACTGACAGCATGCGCCCACACAGCTCATGGGTCGGAGGCTCGAGCAGCGGACTCCAGCCAATCAACTATTGATGACCTATCCTGATGATAGGTCATCAATAGTGGTTTTGACTGGAAAACCCTTTTAAGCCTCCATAATATTAAAAATGACATGGAATCTTTCTGCTTAAGGAAACTGAAACACTTGTTTTACAGTGCTGTTTTATACACCGGTAGTCTGCCGATGGTTGATTTGATGTAATAGTTAACTTATGACCATTTATTTCAGAAATACTCTTTAGGATCACTCCAGTAGAAAAATGTTTGATTCATTAAGTAACTAGTCCCCCAGCATATAGAAGTCTGCTAGTATTAGCATGTCAATTTATTCCATTCTATCTGTAGTTCCCAGAATACTTATCTGCAGTTCAGTCATTTGATCTAATTGTCACCACCAGGGAATTACTTGTTTCTTTGTTCTCTACTGGTGTCACTATTTCAGTCACCCATGGACTGAACAAAACAGACTCTTCACAGGTATATTGAGGGCAGTAACTATAAATGTAAGATCTTTACCTTATTTAGAAAAATACAGAGGGTAATGATAATCATTGTGTCCTCCCAGCAGGCAGAGATGGCATTGCCTCTGGCTCATCCTGTGATGCTGTAGCAATGAATTGTGGAATTAATGGCACGCCATAGAGGAAGAGAGACCAGGAATAAACCTAGAAACCGAGATGATGTCTTAAAGTATGAGAAAGGATGCCACACTACATGGAAATGAGTGCAATATCCAGAGTGTGACACACAGCCAGTTGAGTGATGCAGTGATGAAAACATGTGTTTTCACTGAAATGGCCCTTTCAGAAGTTGTATTCATTTTGATAGTTTAATATTATCTTTATATTTATACAAGGAAGGAATGAAGAAATACTCTGACCTGCACTGTATGTCGCTAACAGAGAAGAGAAAAACTGCCTTACTACATTTGACATGTATGGTTATAAGGAAAATAATAAATGATGTAAAAAGGAGATAAAAGCAGCAAAGGTGGAAACTAACCCTAAACTGTTTTTCAATTACATAAATAGGTAAAAGATTATTACTGAAAGTGTTGGCCCTTTAATAAATAATGTAGGAAAAATTGTAGAAGATGAAGAGGAAAAAGCAAATTTACGAAATAGTTTTTTTTAGTGTATTCACAGAGGAAAATGAAATGTCGGATGAGATGCAGAGTGATAAAGTAAACTCTCCACTAAATGTCACCAGTGTAACCCAGGAAGAAGTGCAGAGCCATCTTAAAATGGTTAAAATAGACAAATCACCAGGTTTGGATGGCATACACCCCTGAGTTCTAAGCGAATTAAGTAAAGTTTTAGACAGACCCTTGTTTCTTATATTTACGGGCTTTATAGTGACAGGGTCTGTTCAACTGGATTGACGCATAGTCAATATGGTGCTGATATACAAAAAGGGGCCAAAAAATGACCCTGTAAACTACAGACCAGTAAGTCTTACTTTTATTGTGGGTAAAATGTGTGAAGGGTTTCTAAGAGATTCCATCCTGGAGGACCTCAAGGTAAATTGCTGCCTAGGATTGCCAAGGACTTCTGGACCCGTTGCTGTACTGTATCAGGGACAACGCACGGTTTCATTTATCAGCTTGTGGCAACATTTTTGTTCAAATATGTAAAAGCGCTGTAGGTATTGTAATGGAAAATATTTGATTATGGATAATTGAGATATATATATATATATAGTATGAATTTAAACTACGCAGTAGCAGACACCATCGAATATACCAGAAAACAACTTGTCCAATTTCTGTATGTACCGAGAGACATATGTCAAGATAAGATAAGAGTATCAAGAAGGTTCCACATTTGGCTTAGAAGCTGTACCAAGAATATCAAGATGTAACTAAGAGGCAGCGCTGATGTCTTTATTAACCCATAGAATAAAGTAATAATGAAATGTAAAGTAATCATGGACTGAATGTGTGTATGCATGTATATGTATAGGTCAGTGATGTTTGAATTATTACCTACGCCACAGGATAATCATGGAATGTACTAGATAAACCACGTGACCATGTTCTTCGCTATATACAGGGACACATATGCTAAGATGAGATAAGAACTTTTGAGGAGTTTCTACTGCGCAATGTGGAACTTTGTCAAGAGGATTGGAATATATCCAATGAATGCCATCGGAAATTTAAAAGTAACCAATCAAAGGTTGTACCACCTATAACTAGGATCCAAGATGCGATACGGGTGGGCATGGAGGCTCTAGTACCCTGTTGTACCACCTATAACTAGGATCCAAGATGTGATACGGGGGGGGGGGGCATGGAGGCTCTTGTACCCTGTTGTACCACCTCTAGCTTATATACAAGATGTGATACGGGTGGGCATGGAGGCTGTACTACCCTGTTGTACCACCTCTAGCTTGGATAAAGGATGTGATATGGGCGGGCATGGAGGCTCCAGTACCCTGTTGTGCTGCCTCTAACTAGGATACAAGATGTGATACGGGTGGACATGGAGGCTCTAGTACCCTGTTGTACCACCTCTAGCTTGGATACAATATGTAATACAGGAGGGCATGGAGGCTCTAGCACCCTGTTGTACTGCCTCTAGCTTGGATACAAGATGTGATACGGGGGGCATGGAGGCTCCAGTACCCTGTTTGCTGCCTCTAGCTTGGATACAAGATGTAATACAGGCAGACATGGAGGCTCAAGTACCCTGTTGTACTGCCTCTAGCTTGGATACAAGATGTGATGCGGGTGGGCATGGAGGCTTCAGTACCCTGTTGTACCACCTCTAGCTTGGATACAAGATGTCATACAGGAGAGCATGGAGGCTCTAGCACCCTGTTGTACCACCTCTAGCTTGGATACAAGATGTGATGCGGGTGGGCATGGGGGCTCCAGTACCCTGTTGTACCACCTCTAGCTTGGATACAAGATGTAATACAGGAGGGCATGGAGGCTCTAGCACCCTGTTGTACTGCCTCTAGCTTGGATACAAGATGTGATATGAGTGGGCATGGGGGCTCTAGTACCCTGTTGTACCATCTCTAGCTTGGATACAAGATGTGATGCAGACAGGCATGGAGGCTCTAGTACCATGTTAGGCCACCTCTAGCTTAGATGCAAGGTGTAATACAGGTTGACATGCAGGCACACAGGTTCCATGTGGTATTAGGTTCACATTTGCTGTAACTAAGCCTCTAAATCGTGCAAACTCATAGGCTGTCGGAGTTGATGTCCCAGACGGTCCCATACATTTTCTATTGGCAATATATCTAGCATATGGGCAGGCCATGGAAGTATGGCAATGTTGTGGAGGCATTCCTGTGAAACCCTAGCTGTCCTGTTGAAAACTTCCTCTTGGAAGCCGCCATGAGAGTCAGCACAAGTAGCTGCAGGATGTCCTGAAAATATCACTGACCTGTCATTCTCCGTCATACCACTACTAGGGGTGGCTGACTGTCCTATGCAATGGCCCCCCCAGCCATCACACCAGCAGTGGGGGATAGTGTACCGCTCCACAGAAAAGGCAGGCTTGATGTGCTCACCCCAAGATCTCCAAACATGAACATGGCCATCGGCAGTGCCCAAACTAAACCTGGATTCTTTGCTGAAGATAACCCGGTTCTACTCCATAGCAGTCCAGTTTTGTCATTCACTACACCACTAAAAACTGAGGCGATGGTGCATGTCAAAGGCAGTGCATGTAATGGGCACCATGAGAACAAATGTCCTGCCAAGCGTCTGGAAATTGTTCTGTCAGACACAGGCCCGTAACAGTGGTGCCACCTGTCTCTGGATGATGGACAACAAAGCAGTTGGAGCTGCTTGAGCTTGTTGAATGAACAAGTGATCTTCTCGGCTGGTGGTCTGTCGAGGGTGTCCTGAGCCCGATCACCTTGGGTGGTGTCCACATGCATCCACTGGTCCCAACACCTCCTAACAGTCTAGTCAGAATGGCCCTGGTGACAAGCAATTTGTTGATACAGCCATCCAGCATTTTCCATGTCACAAATGCGCCCCTCTCAAACTCTGTTAGCTGGGCAAAATCTCTTCTTTGCATCGTAGAGGCTTCTAGTGGTCAATAAACTCTACAAGTGGAAGAAGAGGTCACTACACACAAGGGGCCTCTGAGAGACTCTTATAGGCCAAGGGGGAACCGCTTTTAGGGCTTTAGATGGCAAGACTGTTCATCTAATCACCACAAGTCTCATAATTTACATATCTGGATATAGATAGATGGAAATGCATGCTGGGTTTGCAGTCAAAAGATAACTCCTTCTAGGCACTTGTTTTTTGTTTTATTTTACCAAGAGTGCATTATATAACTGGACAAAGATAGACCGAAAAACACCCAGTTAGAAGGACCACAGAGGGTCAAGGAGCTAAGTGATAGGAAGGGAAAGGAGGGAAAATAGGTGGGATGTTTCTGATGTGACAACCTTTTGCTCTTGCTTAAAACATACATCATATGCCAATCTAAAAAGGAAGAGAAGAAGCTTGTCTCCATTTGTGTTGAAGTTATTTTTATATATATATATATATATATATATATATATATATATATATAATATATTCCTGATACATGCACACAGAATCGAATCAGGTCAGCTCAAACCAACTTTTGGCAAAAATCACAAGAAAATCTGCTTTCCCATAATGCATATCTGAATCAGGTTAGCATGCAGCCAATCAGCAGGCAGGGTGCCTTTATGATGTCAGCAAATGTGACCTCCACGTTGCATATGGGCAGCACTTTCATTGGATGCCAGAATCACATGACCCCACAATATATAACATAGGCAAAGTTTTACCAGCTCCATTTTAACTTCAAAAGATACAAAGGAGTTATGACAGCACCCTAAGAATGGAGATAAAAGTTGTTGCAGGTATATATAAATGTGGAGAAATGGTAGAACAGGACTCACCAGGTGTGGACCACCCATCAATAGACAGGCTACCACACTGCTAGTCCTGGTTTGCCTTCAACATATTGTGGTAATGGTCTACTTCACCACCTAATCCCTGTGGGTATCCATATGCTTAGTGAGAGTGTCAACGTAGAGCCCAGGGCACTTCAGTACCTCAGTCACAAAAACAGTAAAACATTTACAAAAAAGTGTATAAGCAGATGGTAATTAAAAGCAAGAAGGGCACTTAATTGGGTGAGGAGTTCGCAAGCTCCCTCAAATATCCATGTTTGCTTGGAAAATATTAGGCAGTGATTACAATCATTTAAAAAAAAATGATCATAGTCCCTGTGTGATATTTTTACAGCGGCATGGATGCTTGTCAGCTCCTCACCCAAGTAAGTGTCTTTCTTACTTTTAATTACCATCAACTTATACACTTGAGTGACCAGGAGGAAGAGAAGGAAGATGATGAAGTACCGGGCCCAACAGTTTGTGAAAGCAGGGAGATCCTCATAACAGCTTGCAATAGGAGGAGGAAGAGGGGGACGTTGCAGGGCAGCACCCTCCCAAGACACGGAGTAGGGGGTCCCATATATACAAAAGGTCCATACCACCAGCTACTACTAGCAACAGCAACATCAGACCCACCGCTAGGTCTTCTCACAGGACGTGTTCAGCCTGCGCATTATCTAAACCCACTCGTGATGACAGAACAGCGGTCATCTGTAACATCGGAGGTATGTGAAAGAATGTAAACAACCTCAAAACAATGTGTATGAAGAGCCACATGGACACCCACCACCTCCTGCCTTAAAGAGCCCACCTGGGTGAGAAGGCAAACCAGAATTCACCAGGAGTGAATGTCATGTGACTTCTGTGCCGCCATGGCAGATGCTACTGATTAACTACAGCATGTTGCCAAGTTCTAGTCACATATATTTGAGCATGGATTTCTATCGAAGAACACGGTCTGCCCTCAAGGTGGTGGTGCTGCTGTCCTTCCACCACCTTTTCCCTTTCCTTCAAAACAAAAATATTTTAAGTTGGATAAAGATAATCGTCCCATGGAGATTCTTGGCCATAATCCACAGCGGTGACCACAGGACATGCTGAAATGTAAGATGCTGAGAGCCTTGCAGAAGATTGTACCATATCTGATCCCTCCTCCATAACAAACATTTCTTCAAGGAGAATGCAAAAAATACTTGAAGAAGCCCTGGAATCTTTCATGTAAGAGCCACAAATATTAAACAAGATGCCCAAAAAACTGACTCCAATCTGGAACTTCTAGAAGAGACCCAAAATGTCATCCTTACTCACGCAGAGGCGACATCCATGGCTATTAATGCTGGTCAGGGCCAACTTAATTCTCTACATATTTAGACGATCAGGACACTAAAGGGAGGATACAATGTTCACATGTAGTGTCTACCAGAAACCTTTCTGCCTGCTGACATGAAGAGCAAAGTGACTAAGAAAATGTTGGACTTTACTTTAACAGCAGACACCACTACAGGATTACATAGTGAGAGAACATTTAGGGCACAATGCCCTAAACCCAAAATAGGTCACCTAGAGGAATCATCTGCAAAGCACTTTCCTTTCCTGTCTACCTAAAGCCTACCAAAGTCTGATCTTAATATTTGAAGGCAAAAGGATCTCTTTCCTTCAAGTCATCATCTCTGGCTGCATTACGAAATGTTAAATATTGAACATTCTGATGGATAAACTCCATTCGATAAAGTTACACTTTCCGCTCTTCGTTTAAAAAAATAAATTTAACTTTTTTTTTTAAATGATACTTGTAATTGTCATTTCTGTAACGGCCAACACTATAAGAAAAAGCAAAAAATGGGACCAAACTGGATTTTCTGCTCATTTTGCCTCTCAAAAAAAACAATAAATATGATCAAAAAAGCTGTATTTACCCCAAAATAGTACCAGTAAAAACTAGAGCCTGTCACACAAACAACAAGCCCTTACTGAGCTCCATCCATGGAAAAACAGAACTACATAGACCGTGTCGCTGAGGGGTAAATGGTCAGTAAGAATACACAGTACATAAACACTCAAAATGAAAGAACACCCCAAAATCAGGTTACGTATCGCAGACAGAAGTGTATTATGGGAAGTGCTGCACCGAGTAACAGTCAGGTCACCAGAAAAGACATTTTATTAACTAACCTTTATTATTTTCTACTTTAAATGTTTGGACAGACCCAAAACATTAATATCCAATCAGACGTGGACTTGCTTATGGATCAGAAACCCAGACCCACGCTGCACAACCCTGTAACAGCGACTGAGCGGTCACCAAGGGCATCCCCAATCCGCCCAATCACACTTAGATATTGGTGTGAAATGTTACTGATGAGACCTTCATTTCTTGTTACAGCAGAATCACTAAATTGGGGGGATTAATCCTTTTTAATTAGCCTGAGAGCTGCTTTCCTTGCTTTACAGACCAATAGTGATTCAACCCATGAGGTCATAGGCAGTGATTATATTTCGCCTGTGATATTTCATTTATAGTGTTTCCACACTACCCTCCAATCCTAAATGTACTGCACACAATCGAAATGCTGTTTATTAACCCTTCATTCACAGTCGCTACTAAAAAAGAGTTACCAATATGTTACCACCTTCCATATCCCTCAAGCTGTAAAAGAGAAATAGTGACCAAGGGATAGAGACAGTATGAGTATGCTACTTGATGAATAGAGCACACTCCACTCCTCCCCGGTCACCTATAGTCTCTCCTACTTTCACAATTAAAGAGCTGGCGGTGAAGGGGTTAATTTCTGAGCTCAATCGTCACAGCAGACCACACGAGTGCTACTTGATTTTTAGAACACACTTCCTTGCTTTCCAGTGCCCCCCGATTTACAGTTAAATAGGTGGAGAGGAAGGGGTTAATTTCTAAGCTCTATCGTCACAGCAGACCAGAGGAAACCAAGGGTGTGCAGAGATGATTTTTAGAACACAACTCCCCCCTGATCACCGATGGGAACAAAGAATTAATCTGAAATATAACTTTTATTAAATCGATTTAAAAAAAGGCGAATGATACATAAAGTACAAATAACCAAGAGACAAAGTGTCACAGCCTCTTACTATCAGTGAATCTATAGCTTTCACTGACAGTCTAATTGTGGAGACCACACAGGTACCGGGTTATGAATGATGTTCCCGTAAATATTTGTATAAATAATCGATATACTTGATCATATCAAGAATCTTAAAGGGGCTCCACTTGGTCAATTAGGCCTCTTATGGCCAGTTTACTCTCTGAGTATCACATCATAACATCATGAAATCCAGTCTCAGACAATTGATTATACAGCACTACTGATAGTTTCTACTCTGATATGTGGTGCGTGGTATTCATTATTCATCAATCCCACGATGATCAAGTTCAAAATCACAAATCGGAGGCATACTGTAACACAATAGGGTTTGATGCATTCATTTGAGACATACTGAGACCACGGCATATAATCAAGGGACACAGAAACCCTTAGGCTGTCAGGGGTAATAATATCCCCATATAATAGAATGGCCTGTTATTGGTTTATATACTCCCATTCAGTTATCTAAGGTATCTAGTTGTCCCATAGAGCAGGGGTCCCCAACTCCAGTCCTCAGGGACCACCAACAGTTTATGTCTTCAGGATATCCTATGGTAAGAACACCTGTGGCAATGTCTGAGGATCTACAATAATTACATCACCTGTGCAACACTGAGGAAATCCTGACAACATGACCTGTTGGCGGTCCCCGAGGACTGGAGTTGGGGAACACTGCCATACAGCGTGGGATCAATTTAATGCTCTTAGGACCTAATCTATTCTGGTCTGTTTACGGATATTTTTAATTTCGCTCGAAACAGAGGTATTGCTTATAAATACTGTCGCTCAATCATCAATCAGCTTCTTGGTTAGGTTGTAATATAATGCGATCCTGGGACTGACTGACAGTACTTATCTTGTTATGCAGTGAATTCTCACTTATCGCTATCTCACCCGTAGATGCATTGAGATCTTAATAGATATGATAGGGATGACTCTGCAGCATGCAGTCTGCACCATATAACACCCAGCTGATTGCTAAGGTGACCAGGATGTCATAATGATCCAAAATACAACAAACCAACTGTTTTGTACTGATCTAACACTTAACGCTCTGATACCTAGAGTTGTCAGATTATCTAAACTGTATCCCTGGAAACCTAATATACTGTTTCTTACTGCTCCTCCCTCCATCAACGCGTTTCTACAGTCAGGTGATACTAGATTGTTTCCTCAGGATGGAGCTACATCAGTGTACAGTTATGGGCCTTTATGGCCAAATCAATTGGTTATTGATGCAAGTGTATATGTCAGTCTAAGCAACCGTGATAGCAGCCATTATGGCTGTGATAGACAGATCAGAGATTGGGAATTTCTCTGCCAACGGTGACTTATACAACTCCCTCCTGGATTACTCCTCAAACAGAAATAAATATAGAATGGAGAGTAAGGGGTTAAAGCACGCCAAGACCGTCAGTGCCAGCACGAATCTGATACTCGTGGCCCCCAGGTGACTGCCAGTATCACTTTAATAGTGCACATATTCTGCGGCCTTTGTTTGCAGGTACAGTGTTGGAAGGGTTAATGCCCCCTTATATCATGGTCATCAGCGTGCTGGTGATTCACTCCTTCTCATATCCCTGTGTTAGAGACACCCCCCCTCCCCATGATTTCAAAAAGGTGAATTAGCACTGAAATAACTGTTAGTTCACTAAGTGAATTGTCTAACTGACTAAGACTGCACTAGCCACCAGAATGAGGAACTGGCTTGCTGGGAAACGATGTGGTACCGGCGGCCGACTAGTCACTGCGCTAGACTCTCTTAGTGGATATTTCCCCTCACTAATCTCCTTCCCATCAACACGTTTCTACAGCCTGCAGGCTATGTCAACAGGATGAATTCAAGAATACAGCAGGAGCGGCTGTGATAGCTGGCAGCCTTCCCTGATAGTGAGTGCCGCGCGTTACTAGCAGCCCTTATATATGAAAGGCCCCTCCTTCCCTCTTTGACAGACTGCTTCCCCACCAATCCCAGATCAGTGTCGTCCTTCTGGACCTCCCCTTTCCACATGTCACGATATGATTTGCAGGGTTCAGCACCGGACAGCTCCCCGGCTGATTGCGATGTCTCAGGGCTTCAGTGCACAGATCAGCACCGGACAGCTCCCCTGCTAATTGGGATGTCTCAGGGCTTCAGTGCACAGATCAGCACCGGACAGCTCCCCTGCTAATTGGGATGTCTCAGGGCTTCAGTGCACAGATCAGCACTGGACAGCTCCCCTGCTAAGTGGGATGTCTCAGGGCTTCAGTGCACAGATCAGCACCGGACAGCTCCCCTGCTGATTGCGATGTCTCAGGGCTTCAGTGCTAAGAATCAGCACTGGACAGCTCCCCTGCTGATTGCAATGTCTCAGGGCTTCTGTGCACAGATCAGCACTGGACAGCTCTCCAGCTGATTGCGATGTCTCAGGGCTTCAGTGCACAGATCAGCACCGGACAGCTCCCTGTCAGTAACAGCGCAGCATCCCATCTATAGACACATTATGGACAGATTGTGATGATCTGTGTTAGGCCGCCTGCAGATGGCCAGGTTCGGATCGCAGCAGGATGCGGTCCCGTGCCCCTACAGAGGCCTGCGGCTCACATGCTCCCAGCGTCCTCTGTCTCTGCTATGCACCGGCTGCTGGCCAGCCGGCACATGCGCAGAGCATAGCTGGCCCGTCATACTGACATTGCTGTGCGGGCCTCTGCGAGACGCACACAGAAATAGAACATGCCGCGGCTACGTGCATAGGATTGGGTTTTGCAATGCAATCCTATTCAGGCGGGCACGGGCGGAAATTCTGCCGGAAATCCCGTTGCAGAATTTCCGCCTGTGTGCAGGGGGCCTTACTAATAACTTAGTTTTAGAGGGGAAGGGATAGGGGCGGGGGGGGGGGGCAGTGCCTTGAAGGGATCATTATAGTTAGTAATTGCAGAAGTCTATGTGATCATTTAAAACGTGTCATCTGGTCAGAGTTGGCATCTCTTCTTCTTTACAGGGGGGGGGGGAGGGGGAAATATAGTGAATCCCGTAGTGACAAACATTCTGTGACACTTGTCAAATAAATGCCGTATAGGATATCTGTTCATTCAGGCCTTTCGGAGAACATGTTTGTAGCCTATATATCCACATGCACTCCTTTTGTAACAGTTTCCTGTCAATAGCTAACCACGTCTGGGAGTGCCATGATTATGACCCAAGTGTGTTGAGGTTCCAGGGTATTGAACTGATAAGGAGCAACGGGAGAAGGGATAATATTGACGGGAAACTGTTACAAAAGGAGTGCATGTGGATATCTTGTTTCCCTCCAAATGACGGTTCGTTCCTCAAACAAGATCTTTGTCAAGCATAGAGCGACTCACAGCACATGCTTGACAAATATCTTGTTTAAGATGGAAACGTTGCAGCTTTTTACAACGGAGGAATAAAAGTTCCGTTTACCTGCATCTACCTATGCTGCCGCTGGCCTTGTTTATTTCTATGGATTATCTTTGGAATTGTGATCCGGATTCCTGCCTGTGGTGTGCATAATTCTGTGCTCCTGCCTTATTGGTAATCTGCTCAGTGCTGCTTAGGACTTCTTTTGCTACTGCTAGTCTTGCATCGATGAGCTTCTTAAGAGACCCAGTGATACAGAGGAAAGGGCGAGGAGGGCCTCCATACTAAACCTTTGCATCCGGGCCCCTGAGCCTCAAGCTAGGCCTCTGATAGATCCCCTGCACTGAATCCTGTCAGGGCGTGCATCAGAACTCTCAATGAGAAGAGACTCAATACTTGGCAGATGCCTTTTGTCCTCTGCTGAATTTTCTGTCCCATGCTGTATTTCATTGGACACAGATGGAAGTAGGATGGTCAAATAAGTGATGCATGCAACAAAGAACTGTTAAAGAAGGGAGGTCACCAGTCGAACGAGAGGAGCGACTGTACACAGGGCATAAAGGAATTGCAAATCGATCACACAGAAAAATCAGATCTTACTGCGAGGCGCTCCTCTCAAACACGTGATTGGCGGGGTGTTTTCATATCAGTTACCCAGTACATCAGATCGATAGGGATATGGCGAAAGTAAAATGAAACATTTCAGATCTCATTTTTTTTTCAAACTAAAGTATGCTTTGCAAACCTTTTTTGAAAGGCTTAAGTCCATATTACGGTTCTTGACTATGGCGACCATTGTACGCGCCCGGACTTTACCTCCATGCGCCGCTGATTTTAAACAAAGATCCTTTTTTTAAAGTTAATTCCATGAGAATCTGTTAGAAAAAGATTATGGCTGCAGCAAAACAGGCAGGGGTGTCATCCGAAAGAAACTGCGCCGGGGCCTCGGGGGCGGAGGCAGCAGCAGGGGGCTACATGTTTGTGGATGTGGGTCTGAATACAGCGGGGGTGGTTAAGCAAAGAGGGCCTTTGGTGCGGGCCCATAATCCTTCAGGAAATTGTTGGATTAAATGCTCATCGTTCAGTGTAAACATGGCCAATGATGGAGCAAGGAACAAGAATTTGTTTGCTTCTCATTCATCTTTCATCTCTTATTGGCTGGTTGACACATCATTGTGTGTAAACACCAGTTGTTTAGTCATTCACATTTAGGGCTCATGCGGACGAGCGTAGCTTTCTGCACTGCTAGCGGCGCACAGAACCAACAGGTTGCTATAGAAGCGTTCACGTTGAAGGTGCGTCAAACTCTGCGCATCTACCAAAAGATAGGACATGCGAGTGCAAACTCGCATGTTGGTTCCAAAGTGCGGGAACGATAGAACACGTCCTATCTCTGCTGCGCCTTTCCATAGGCTCCTATGGGGGCCATGAAAGCATGCAGCAGGCACCTCGGAACACGTGAACGGAGTACTTCATGGAGCTTGAAGCTGCCCGTTCACGAGATATTCGCAGCTTGTTAGCAGCGCTGACGACTCCGCTCGTCTGCATGAGCCCTTACTAGTGAATGTGAATGACTGAAGGATATGCAAACGCAATTGCAAACAATTCTTCTGCTTGCATAAACAGGCCGCACGAGCGAACGAGGATTCTGTGTAGAAGGAGCCTGCGGCACTGTGGGGTTTCCGTTGTGTTTTCTGCTGGTCTCGCTCGTTACCCTCGGGGCATGCTTGTAGGACAGATCCCCCTACACAATGCAAAGTGTCCTGATGGTTAGATGCCCCCTAATGTGGCACTGTAGGGGCACCGCTATGTGATGATCACTACTGTTTGGGTATATCTACACAGGCACAACCAGGGGGAATCTCAGACGGATCACAGTGTATTGTAGGTACTAAGTCCAGATACAACTTCACAAAGCCTCCGCAAATAGTTGCATCATTTCTAAGGGATCTCAAAGGGTATTCCAGCTTGTAGGCCGCACTGGTTGTGTGGGCAGCACTGTGGCAATGCTTACTATTGCCTTAAGGCACTGGGGTCCTGGATTAAAATCTGACGCCGCATCCTCATTTATACTCCTGCACTTTTGTTATTGAATAAAGTTCTGCTCCGAAATTTGATGTCTTCGAGTGCCGCTGAAGGCAGAGCACCGCTGACTACCATACAGAAGACGTGGTCACAGATTTACTTATCCATTTGGTGAGTGTAAAAAAAGCTCTTAATACCCTTTTATTTTTTCTAATAAATAATAAAACTTTTTAAACTCCTTTTTACTTTTTTTGTCTTATATGGGAATTGAACTTACGATCATTTGACTGCTTATATAGCACAATGTAATACCACAGTATTATACCAAATCTGACAGGCAGTCAGATAGACAATCAGCCATGGTAGCCCCAGGGGCCTTCAGAAGGGGGGCTGTTCAGGATCCTGGAAAACAATTGCGAGATTTAACCCTTTGCTTTCCAATTTTGGATTCGGGGTTTCCTCTTTCTGCCAGTATACAATAGCGCCATCTGCTGGCTAGAGCCAGTACTGCGTAATGGAACATGCTAATGAGGCCCCCGAAAACAGAGCGGCCAGTAATATACAATAAGAATACCCTGATGGACATCTTCCAACATCGGAGCTGTACAGCCTTCAATCAGAATGTCTGAAGACGTCAGACTGTGGATTGGAAAGGGTTAAATGATGCTGTCAGAACTGACAGCGGAATTTACAGAGTTAACATCCGTAGTCAGCGCTGATTGCGGTTGCTGCTGACGGATGAAAGCTGTCAGAAACACCCAGCACCTGTATTGTATGGAGGGGGATCGGGAGTTGATAAACCGCGAACCACCAGGGTGTAACTGTACATTCATGTCATTGAGGGGCTTTTCTGAGATTATTGGATTAGATAAACCTCTGCTCCCTGCCATGAAATAGTCCCATCCTCACCACTCCTGCTGCGTCCTGCACCGCTACTCCGGGACTCTCCTCTGATGTTGCATTTACAGGCTTCCCCAGGACGTCACAGATGCTGCAGCCAATGACAGAGCTCGGATATCAAGCACTTAGCTCTGTCATTGGCTGCAGCTTTGACATTCTGTAAAGCAGATGGGAGCGCAGCCTGTATGCAAACACCGAGCGGCTGCGCAGGACACAGCAGGGAGAGGCGAGGATAAGTCTACTTGTTATTTCATGGCAGAGGAACTTGGATCTTATCTAAAACAAAGTGAAATCACCTTGAAGTGTAATGCAGGATACCTGTATACCGGAATGGAAGCCGTCCATGTGGGTACCGCAGCGAAATGGAGCGTGCTGCGACCAGAAGGTCCACAAAACAAATCCACATGCTTTAATCAAGCTCTGGACACCCATGTCTGCCTACGGGCGGCTTGAACCGTAGATTGTCCACGTGGATTCCACAATTCAAATTTTTACTTGGACATTGGGCCTAAGTCGAACATTGCAATACTTTGCACTGGTTGCGTTTAGCAGGCCAGAAGGTCCTGGATGGACTGCTCCTTCTCCAACAGTTCTTATAGGATGCCACGTTTGGTGATGTTCTCCGGCAGTGCTGATCCTCCGTTCACGGCTCTTCTTGCCACATGAACTCATCTGTGAAGCGGATGTCCCGGTGATTGGTCTCATGGTCTTACGAGGACTGTCGGTGCTCTGTAGCAGAATGCCATCATCCGGCTACTTCTGGAAAGAGTTGGCCCCAAGCTTTACGACAGTCCTTGTCCTGCTGCTGCTGTTTGCTGAGGGACTTTCAGTTTACTCCTTTGCAGATCTTTGTGGTTGACACTACAATGGCTGTAACTTATGCGGGGTTGTAGCCGGCATTTCTGGGAACATTGCTAAAGACGCAGACCATGGCAAGGTGTTGGTGGACAGGCCATCCATAGTGAAGCCCACATTGTAGCTTAATGAGTGGATTTATTCTTACACTACTGGAGACCACCACAAGCTGTATGGGTCCCCCGGCTGATTAGAGTTCTCCACCACGAGGCTCCGCTCTACCACATTTAGACAACATGTCTGTTTTCAGCCACTCGGAGCCATTTTTGTCAGCTGAGATGTGATTGGTTGCAATGGGCAACAAAGACAGATTTTCTTTTACACAGTCTTCATAAATCTGCTCCTGCTGTCCTTCCTGCAGCAGCGAATAGTTATTGTGGAAAACTATGTGGAAAGTGGAGCAACTAAGAAGACACAAGAGGCCCTCACCAAGTACCCAGGTACAAAACCACCTGCTAAATGTCAGATTCAGGGCCTGCTTCAGAAATGGCGCTGAACCTGGAACCATGCCGAGCAACCTGCGCAGGAACTAAAAAAAACTCAACTAAGCTTAACACACATTACTGTACTTGGTTGTAGACTAGGATTGTTAGAGGGCTTCTGGACCCATTACTGGACTTTATGAAGGAAGATGTTTGGTTTCATCTATCAGTCACATCAACTCACAGAATACATGGAACTGCTGGGGACATTTATTACAGACAGTCTACACCAATAATACCCTGGATGAACTCAAGGAAATCATCCGGAAAACTACACACATTATCACCGTTGCAGAGCTGCAGGCAGTATCAGCAGCATGTTGTGATGAGCACGGAGATGAACATCTGTTGTAACATGTGGGAAAATCAATAAAGCTTTGGAAAAAGCAATGTTACTTGCTTCTTCTACCTATTGCCATATTGCCAGAGGTGGACTACTTTTCTGTGGTCCACCTTGTATGTTTTGCTGCAGTTTCATAAAAGACATGATATTTTGCATTAATCGAAGCAGAAAAGCATGATTTGACTGCAAATTTGTAAAGTAGTTGAGTGAGTCCTGTTCTTCTGAGATAAAGTGCTCTGGTCCGGCCTCCTGATTGAACGCATACATTCCCAAGCAGGAAGAAGTACTGCCAGCAGACGTTGTCCGGGGTCTTGTATGTGCGTCGCGCCTGAAGGCCCTGTCGCTAAAGCGCTAGCACTGTTGGCTTCCACCCGCTGGGGCCCTTCATGCAGGTCTAAAGGTGCCCTTACAGCTGGCAGCCAATGCTATCACTATGGTCAGGCTGGTCATGGATGTTATTACTATGCTCATCATTGCCTGACAGCTACCAAAGAGGTGAGATAGTTGCGGAGCTCCTGGTGTGGGCCGATACTTGTGTTGTACAGCTGTATGGAAGAGTACCTAGTCTGTTGGATACCGTAGTACTCGCTTATAGAGGCTTCTTACATAACAACAACTTGAGCACTGAACCTCCTGTATATGAAGGAGAGCCCCCCCTTATCATGCAGTGCATTATCTAGTACAGTACAAGAAGCAGTATAAATAGTGGAGGTCAGAGGCTCTCATTGGGTCACCACCCCTAATCTCTCACAATTCTGATAACCCTATCAGTCAACCCATCGAGAAACTTGAAGGAACTCAAACTACTTGGAGTGATTTCAACAATCATATGAAGAAAACAAACCTCCCATAATGATGACTACTTACAATGTAAAGGACAATTCAGAGTCTGTTTATAATGAAGAATAATACAAATGTTACAATTGAAGAAGAGTCTCGAAGTCCAATATACAAAATCCCAAGGTGAACGTATTAATTACCAGAAGCAGATATTTTTGCTCTGATTTGTGTTTTCTCTGCACTTCTGTGACTTCGCAGCCATATTTCACCTAATGTGCAGCCGCCATGAAGCTGGTAGCTGACATTGCCAGGCATTAGAGATGAGATACGGTCTGTTCTGGAAGCAATGCCGAAGGATTTGGGATGCTGAACCCACTTTTCCTTCTTTAGCATCCGCCCATCTAGTGAATGGAAACGTTTTTTGCATTTTTTATCGATAGTTTTCCCTCCAGGATCAGAAACCTCCCTAGAGCCACAGATACAACAGCCAGTATTATCTAGTATAGACAGATACAACGTCTTTATGCTCCTTCCCTGTTGCTCCACATCTCCCAGAGGGACGAAGGATCCCACAACCCCTTCCACACCGTTCGGACAGTATTTTATTATCTCACGATGCCACAAATTACTGACAAAGCTGAACCAAACTGTGAGCCTTGTAGGCACTGAAGGAAGGATGGAAAGTTCTCTAAGAACCTCAAACAATAAAGTAAAACCTTTTACAAACTGGAGGAGGGGCGCACCATCAGAGCTTCACGTCTAATGCAATAGGACAACTTTAAAAAGGTTCTCTTAATCTTATTAGGTGACAATTCTAAAAAAAGGATTCAACCCCATGGAGGGATGTGATACATCTATGAAATGGGTCTAATTAAAATGTGATTTATTCCAGTCATTTCTATCACCTTCTGCACAATCCCTTCAGCCTTCAGTCTTTAGGATACACCCTGGCACTAGACAGGATTGGCCCTGACCCGACCTATCCTAATGATGAAGTCACAAATCCAGAAATTTAAACAAACGAAGCAAATAAATGGTACAGTATTGTCACCTCCCCAGTTGTGCCCCGTGATAGGGAACAGTGGGGATCCAGCCTCCGCACCCGGGGAGGAATGAGAGGAG